>NW_026129080.1:0-5251 GCF_022985175.1 Labeo rohita
GTACATGTATTATACATGCAACATGAAGATAAATGTTTTAGTTAGGCATTTATGCATTTGAAAATATATTTTAAATATATGTCAATATATTCAACAATGTTCATGTATGTGAATATATTGCACTTCCGTATGTGATGGCTCATGATACAAGCAATTCATTCTTAATGAAGTTCCAAATGTAGTTTGGGAGGAGCCTAATCATTCAGGCCTGTCAATCATCATTATAAGTCTATATAAGCAGCTGTCATTGCACCGTCCCAGCGTCAATTCTTCCAGCGTCCCTCCACCTCCCCATCACCTCCTCTATTTCTGTTGTTCTCCCTCTAGTAGGGATGCGCGGATCGATCCTGAAATATCGATACGTTCGATACTGACGTTGTATTGAAAGGATCGATCCTCACATAAAAATATAGATTCTAAAGTGCATTTTTAACCATTTTAACCAAGTTTGGTGCATAAAATAGGCCTCTAAGATGAACAATAGACTATTAATGAAATATTGTGTAGGACAGAACTATTTCTCCTGCTCATCACTGAAAGACAGAACCAATCGATCACAGATAGTGTTCGATGCTGACACTTCATTCAACGTTGATAATAATCAGAAATGATGTTTCTTCCTCTTCTTCTCATGGCATTGAAATAAAGCATTATTTAAAAAAATGTTTGAGTAGCAAAGTGTAAGAGGACTCGTGGGAAGCGTATAAGATCCAAGTGCGAGCTTTATTGAACACAGCGTAGTCAGACAGGCAGGGTAGATCTTCAAACAAACAATAATATCCAGAGCAAAAACAGTAGCAAAATCCAGAAACCAGGCAGAGGATCAAAATACCAAGATTGCAGTCCAAAAGTAGCAAATAAACAAGGCTATAAAACTAGGCAAAAACTATGGCAATGAACTAGACAGAACTATGGTAAAAAACAAGGCAAAACAATGACAAGAAACAAAAGCGTGGCAAAAAAAGTCAATGAAACAAGAGAAACGCTTAGTAGAGTCGCAGGTCAGGAAGCAGACAGACTGGCTAAACCGACCATCTGCTAGTCGCCTGAAGTCACAGAAATCAATTAATTCTCAGCACATTGTGACTGTATAAACTAGATATCATATTATAGAGACTGTGCCTGTTCTCCAAACTTGAAAATACAAATAAATGTCCAGACCAATTTGAAAACAACAATTTAATTGATGCTATCAGAGAAAAAGTGTTAATGCTAAACCCCCTATACGTTTGTATTTTACTGTATACGGGCCCCCGGGCACCATACAGATTTTCTTAAAGAATTTTGATTTTATATCTGAGCTGGTGTTAGCTACAGAAAAGGTCTTAATAGGGTGATTTTAACATCCTGTTGTATTGAAAATGATGCACTGGCAGCTGTTTACAGACATTCTAAATTCTTTTGGGAGTTAACAACACGTGTCAGGTCCACTCATTGTCGAAATCATACTCTAGACTTAATACTGCACATGGAATTGATGTCAATGCCGTTAAATTCTGCAGCAAAGTGATGATATCTCTGATCATTATCTAGTCTTGTATTCCCCAGATGACTAAAACTGAAATTCAACTCCTTATTAAAAGTATGGTAGAACCATCACTTCTACTACAAAAGATTGCTTTCTAAGTAATCTTCCTGACTTATCAAATTTAGCATGTAATAGCTCAAAAAAACTTGATGATGTAACAGAAACTATTGACTCTCTCTTTTCCAGGACTCTAGAACCCGCTCCTCTGCACCTAAGGAAGTTTAAAGGAAAATAGCCCAAACCCCCGTGGTAAAACGAGCACACTCGCCCAAAAGAGAGCAGCCCGGAAAAAATGGACGCAGCTGGGGGAAAACAAAATTAGAGGTTTTTCGCTGCTTGGCGGGAATGTCCCCTATGATACAAAAAAAAGCTTTAAAAAACGGCCAGATCTGACTACTTTTCGATTTTTTAGAAAAAACAAACAAAACCCCCGGTTTTTATTAAAACAGTGGCTGTTAAAAAAAAATAAAAAACCCAACAGGCACTGACTATGACCATCAGCATAGCAGTAATGATTCATGAACTACTTTACTTCTAAGATCGATACAATTAGAAAAAAATTTTCACTATCGCCGTCAATTACAGTGTCGCATCAAAAGTGGCATGATCTCCGGGGAACAATTCAACTCATTCTCTATTTGGGTCAGGAAGAATTGTATAAACTTGTTAAATCATCTAAACCAACAACTTGTATGCTACCCCCTATTCCATCTATTAAAAGACTTCTTCCAGATCTAAGATCCTCTGCTAAATATTATTAATACATCACTGTCATTGGGATATGCCCCCAAAACCTTCAAACTGGCTGCTATTAAGCCTCAAATTTAAAAAAACCACAACTTGCCCCCAACGAATTAACTAATTACAGACCTATCTCAATCTTCCATTTCTGCGAAGATATTAAAAAAGGGTTGATCCTCACAGTTATCTTGCTTTCTTCGAAAAATGATATCTGTGAGGATTTTCAGTCAGGTTTTAATACCATAGTACTGAGACTGCTCTTATTAGAGTTACAAATGATCTACTCTTGTATCCGATGTGGTTGTATCTCTCTGTTAGTGCTAGGATCTTTACTGCGTTTGATACTGTTGACCACAACATTCTCTTGAATAGACTTGAGAATTATGTTGGCATTAGGGTAGTGCATTGGCATGGTTCAAATGTATCTATCTGACCGCCATCTTCGTGGCAGTAAATGATGAGGTATCATATCGATCTCAAGTGCAGTATGGAGTACCACAAGGCTGTACTAGGCCATTTTTTACACTTTACATTTACCCCTTTGGGGGATATCATCAGGGAAAAATGGTGTTAGCTTTCACTGCTATGCTGATGATACCCAGCTCATATTTTTTCCCCGGCCCCTACCAAGAAAAATAAGGTTGTGTAGTTGAGTTAAAAATTGGGTGACAAGTAATTTCTTACTGCTAAATTCTGAAAAAACAGAGGTGTTAATTATTGGGCCTAAAACCTCAGCGTGTAATAACCTACAACACTGTTACTTGATGGCTGTTCTGTCAATTCTTCGTCATCAGTTAGGGAAATGGTGCTATTTGATGGTAATCTTTCCTTTTAAAACCACATCCTAGTATTTGCAAAACTGCATTTTCCATCTCAAAAATATATCTAAAAAACGACCTATGCTATCTGTCAAATGCTGAAACATTAACATGCATGACCTCACGGTTGTTTTGTAATGCTTTTTGGGTGGTTGTTCTGCTCGCTTAATAAACAAACTCCAGCTGGTCCAAAATGCAGCAGCTAGAGTTCTTACTAGAACCAAGTATGATCATATTAGCCCGGTTCTGCACACTACTGGCTCCCTATTAAACAGATAGATTTTAAAATCTTGCTAATTACTTACAAAGCCCCGAATGGTTTAGTCCCCGTACCCAGGAGCTCATATCACTTTTAAATCCCTCACGTCCGCTGCGTTTCAAAAATCTGGCAATTTGAAAAAATTTGAATATCAAAATCAACCCGGGGGAATCATTTTCTTATCTAGTGCCCAAACTTTGGAACAATCTACCCTCAATGTTGGGACGCAGACACACTCTGTCAGTTTAAATCAGATTAAAGACCCATCTCTTTAACCGCACACATAACAAATCCACATTCTTATAATTCAAATCCGTTTAAAAGGGTTGTTAGGCTGAACAATTGGTCAACTGGAACCGGGGGAACACTTCCCAAACCCCCGATGTACTCAGTGCACGTCAGAAGAAAAGGGATCTACGCTAATCCTAGTCTGTTTCACTTTATTCCGAGGTACATTCCACCAGATCCAGTCCGTATCCAGATCAGATGGTCACTGCAGTCCCCCGGGTCCAGTCCAACCCACCCAGATGGTGGATAGCACCCAGAGACGACCTCTACAGCCCTGAATGTCAGCGGGTCCACATCAACTGATGAGCCCCAGAGACGAATCCACAGTGAAGACCACATCACCTAGACGGCTGTCGGCAAAGACCCCGGAACTTTTGGCCAGAGGAGAACTGGCCCCCCCGAGCCTGGTTTCTCCCCAAAGGTTTTTCTCCATTTGTCACCGATGGAGTTTTTTTTCCCCGCCGCTGTCGCCTCTGGCTTGTTTGTTGGGGGACACTTTTCTTAACACAATATTTCATTTTATTTAATTGTTTTGATTAACTACCTTTACCTATAAAGTGAGTGTTTAATGTTGCCTTTGGCATTGTTGATGTACTGTTTCCTATTTAATACTGTACACCGCCTTGTCAATGCTGTATTGTTAAAAAGGGGGTATATAAATAAAGGTGACTTGACTTGACTTGTGGCTGTGACATGACAGGCAGAAGTTTATGGGAGGACACCGCCCCCCTGGGAGGATCTACAGCTATGCTGCCACCTCTGGAGGCATGGGCGCAACTTTGGGGAGACGTGGCAGTGAGTTCATAAAAGGACGCCACCTCCTTAGGAGGTTCTACAGCGTGAGCTGACACCTCAGGAGGTATGGGGCGAACTCGTGGACAGATGAAGCCTCAGGAGCAGACTTGTGGCAGATGAGGCCTCTGGGGCAGCTCGCAGTAGGCAGGCCTCTGGGGCAGACTCGGGGCAGACGAGGCCTCTGGAGCAGACTCGTGGAAAATGAGGCCTCTAGAGTACAGTGTGCAGCCCACACACTGAAAATGGACGCCATTACCGGGCACGTAGATAGTGGGATGTCTGTTGGCCTTGAGGGGTGGAAAGCTGGGACTTGTGGCTTTGGGGGCGTGAGCTCTGCATGGCTTGGGGCGTGGGCTCTGCGGGGTCAGCTGACACGTGATGAGGCTCTAGGGGGTCAGCTGAGCGTGATGAGGCTTTTGTTGGTACCTGAGATGTGATGTGACTTAAGAAGGTCAAAGGGGGCCTGGTGAGGTTCAGATAGGACAGCCTGACTTGACTTGACTCAGGGAGGTCTGCCGTGACTTATCACTCATGAAGAACAGTATGATTTGACCTGGCTCATGAAGACCAGCTTGTTTTTACTTGGCTTTGCAGTCCCGCTGTGATTTGACTTGGCTCGTGAAGGTCAGCTGTGCTTGACTTGGCTCATGAATAACAGCAGCAACTTGACTTGGCTCATGAAGATCTGCTGTAACTTGGGTTGGGTCATGAAGATCTGCTGTAACTTGGCCCATGAAGATCAACTGTGGCTTTCACATAGACAACCCAGCTGTAACTTTACTTGATTCGGAACAAAAACGTAACGTGCTTGACTCCCCGGAA
>NW_026129081.1:0-5243 GCF_022985175.1 Labeo rohita
TAGCTTAAGTTACCAATGTACTAAAGCGTAACGTTAATCAGTTTTAAAATGATGTACATCTAGGCTACATAGCAATTTATTTGGTGAATGTGTTTGCAGGCAAACCTGCCTATGAAATGTTGGAGTGTGATCCTGACTGGGCCCCTTCTCTGTACCTCGGCCATACTGAGGTCAAAGCTACGAACACAGACCGGTTCAAGCGGTTTAGGAGAAGAGCGACAACGAGGCAACAACAACAGCAACCCTCATCGCTAGGCACTGACAACTCTTGTCCTGAGGCTGAGTTGGATAATGCAGCACCTTTATACCCAGGTAAATAGTAAAAGAATACAATATACACTACCGTTCATAAGTTTGGGATCAATAAGATTTTTAATGTTTTAAAAGAAGTATCTTCTGCGCACCAAGGCTACATTTATTTGATTAAAAATGCAAACAAAAACAGTAATATTGTGAAATATTATTCCAATTTAAAACGGCTGTTTTCTATGTGATATACAGTAAAGTGTAATTTATTCCTGTGATGAAAGCTGAATGTTCAGCATCATTACTCCAGTCTTCAGTGTCACATGATCCTTCAGAAATCACTCTAATATGACGATCTGATGATCAAGAAACATTTATGATTATCAGTGTTGAAATGAACATCTTTGATGAATAGAAAGTTCAAAAGAACATAATTTATTTGAAATCTAAAGCTTTGTAACATTAAACACTACTGGTCAAAAGTTTGGGGTCAGTAAGAATTTTAATTTTATTTTTGGGGGAAAGAAATAAAATAAATCAATACTTTTATTCATCAAGTTAAACTGATTAAAAGTTACAGTAAAGACATTTATAATGTTAGAAAATATTCTATTTTAAATAAATGCTGTTCTTTTGAACTTTCTATTCATCAAAGAATTTTAAGAAAATTTTGTACACAACAGTTTTCAACATTGATAATAATCATAAATGTTTCTTGAGCATCAAATCGTCATTAAACTGATTTCTGAAAGATCATGTGACACTGAAGACTGGAGTAATGATGCTGAAAATTCAGCTTTGATCGCAGGAATAAATTAAACTTTACTATATATTCACATAGAAAACAGCCATTTTAAATTGGAATAATATTTCACAATATTACTGTTTTTTTAATTGTAAAATATATTTTATGTCCAATGGTCCAAAGGCCAGTCATTCTAGGAGGTCGTTAGGCATTTGGCATGCTAATGTAACAGTCTTGAAATACTTGGAGCAGCTATCAGTAACAAAAGTATGGTGTGAAAGTCACATCCATGGTCCCAGTTCTTCAAAAGTGTCATTTGGATCAAAGTGATCCAGATTGATAAATCCCATGTCTTGATGTGTGGAGTCAAGGATTACTTTTGAACTGGTCCCTGATCACAGATACAAAAACATGGAATTTTCAAATCAGGATAATTTTTATCCAGATTACACAGTTTTGAAAACAGTGGGCCCTGGGCATCAGGCAATTACAGAGATTTACAGTTTATTCTTCTTATTGTTATTACAATTAGACTACTCTGCTCCTGTGGCTGAGATGGAAGGACAAGAGACTCAGCCCCTACCACCAGCCCCAGACAATGCAGGGAAAGAGGAAGATATGGAAACTGAAACATCAGAGGATGATGGTGCTCCAATGGGGAATGCAGATGAACAGCAGAAGTGCACCATGTGTGGCCTCAGACTCAATTTTCTCAAAGACAATGATTCAAAGGTGAAGTACTACACTGGCCTTCCATCTTTCAGTCTATTGATGGGTGTGCTGATGCAAGTCATTCCCAGTCTACCAAAAACAAAAGAAAGAAAACTCTCCCATTTTCAAATGCTCCTCCTGACCCTTATGCGCTTAAGACTTGATCTGCCTGTCGAACATGTTGCACACCTCTTTGACATTAGCCGACAAACCGCATCCAATCTGTTCATTGAGACCATCAATGTACTGCATGCACACCTCAGCCCTTTGGTGTACTGGCCAAAGCGACATTGTATACAGGCAAGCATGCCACATCAGTTTGTAGAGATGTTTGGGAATCGTGTTACTGTTATTATTGACTGCTTCGAGCTTTTTATTGAAAGGGCACAAAATCTACGTGCAAAGGCACAGACATATTCAAACTACAAAAGCAGGCACACAATGAAATAGCTCATTGGCATAACACCACAAGGTACCATCTCTTTCATTTCCAAAGGGTGGGGGGGGCGTGCCAGTGATAAGCAGATCACCGAGAACTGTGGCTTTCTTCAGAAGCTCTCGCCTGGAGACCTAGTGTTAGCGGACCGTGGATTTGATATTAAAGAAAGTGTTGCCCTTGTGGGTGCTACGCTGAAAATACCTGCCTTCACCAGGGCCCACAGCCAACTTAATGCAAAAGATGTGGAAGAGACCAGGAAGTTAGCTCATGTCAGGATCCACGTTGAGCGAGTGATAGGGTGTATGCGCTCTAAGTTTAACATATTAAATGACACAATACGCCTGGGATTTGTGGTG
Organism: Labeo rohita; assembly: GCF_022985175.1. Taxonomy (NCBI): domain Eukaryota; kingdom Metazoa; phylum Chordata; class Actinopteri; order Cypriniformes; family Cyprinidae; genus Labeo; species Labeo rohita. Next base: position 2,498 of record NW_026129081.1, read on the forward strand.
CCTTGTGAGGGGGAGGATAAGACTTTGCTGGATAAAATTGTGGTTGTGTGCTGTGCTTTGACCAATATGTGTCCAAGTATTGTTGTGAAGCCATCGTGTTAGAATTATACACCATGCTCACATCGAATATGTAAATGTTTTTTTGTTTTCCAAAAGATTTTGTAATGTCTCTTCTCACATGTAATGATTTTTAGCCATCTCTGTAAATAAAATACACAAAGACTGAATGAAATTCTGTCTCCTTTATCTGTATTAACACAATTACAAACTCAACTACATAACTTGAATAGTAGTAAAAACCAACTTAATTTCAGTTTCTTTACATATTTAACATGTAAATATATTTAGATCAAAACATTTACATTATAAAGAATCCATAGAAAAGAACTGGAAATGTATGAGGGTAGGTTGTGGGTGATAAGTTACAGACATGTGCAAGCATCGCATTGCCATGACTCTTCTCTGGCTGGTGCGCTGCTGAGTCCCACGCAACCTAAATGGAACCACTGTATAGGACAGTTCTGATTATCGCAAGCAACCATGTCATCAAGCTCTTCAGGCTGTCTGCAAATGCACCACAACACAGCCTTTTCACATGCCCTTCTTTTGCTCTGGGGGGTGTTACCTGGCTGCAGTGTGGCCAATTTGATTGTGTTTTTTCGTGCTCGTTTTTTGTTTTTGTCTGTGGGCTGTGAATCAAATAATGGCACAGGTAGCTCAGCTGGTGGCACAGGTAGGTCTGTTGAAGAAGGGGTGCTGGTAGGGGCTGGTTGGACAACCTTGTGCTTGGGTGTTTTACCTGGATGTAATGTGGCCAATGTTTTTCTGACTGTGTTCTGTGCTCGTTTTTTGGGTTTGTCTGTGAGCTGGGAATCGGCTGATGGCACAGGTAGCTCAGCTGAAGGCACAGGGTGTGGGGGTTGAGTGTAGTGATGGGCTACAAGCTCAGGTAGGACAGTTTTTTTTTGTGCGGTTGGCAAAAGCGTCTCCCAAAGTTCTACGTCAGGCATGACACGCACAGTTGTAAGGCTTTTGGTCGTCCAAACAACAAAGTCACAGAACTGTGACTCTGTGACAAAGATTTGTGTTTGTACCTGTTTGTAGTACTTCTGGGTCTGCTTCAACTCCATCCTTCCTTCTGTGAACTGCAGACAAAACTCCTTGTCAGTACGTGCCTGCAGAATGTTATGGTCCTGGTGTTTAAAAGGGGATTTAATCTCCACACATCCTTTCCCGCAACATGCACAATGCACAAGTGCATCAGGAGTCGTGCCTATTTCAGGGAAAGAAGGGTTGATTATGAATCCACAGTGTTCCACTTTCATGTCCCTGTGCCGCAGCTCCATCTGTGTGATGTAGGAGACCCTTGCCGTATCCTCTTTTTCTCTCCCCCATTTAATGGCCTCTGGGCCATTGTCAGCCTGTCTCAGTAAAGGTTTCTGTGGATAGCACACCTTCTCCACAGTTGACTTTGCTGGTCTGGTTATGGAGGTGGAGACAACAGCGTGCATGATGGAGGCGGTTATCCTTCCAGCCCGTGTGGTGTGCCATATGTCAGACTTGTGCTGCTGTCTTGTGTTCTTTTCCAGTGCAGCTGCCTCTGTGGCTGTCACTGCCACAAGGTGTGTCAGGCCCCCTCACAGTGTTGAAGCAGGACTGACAAGTCACAGCCATCCATTCTTGGTTTGCGAAGACGCAGCAGTGACTTGGGCAGGACACATGGCTGAATGGGGTCAGCATAGAGGTGGCAGAATTCCTCCATTACAGAGCACAGTCCGGACCTGTGTGCATGCATGAGGTCTGTGAGTGGTTTTAAATCAGCAAGTGTCTTCTGCGGTAAACATGTGCCACCTGAGCGGGTCCGGATCTTGGGTGCTGTGCTGGTGTCTCCACAGACTGACCGATCAAGTGTCTTTTTTTGCGCTGAGCTTGTTGTAAAATCAATAGTATGGCCAGGCACTTCCTGCACTTTGGTTATATTGGAGGGCATCACCCAGTATGCTTCAACATCTGTTGGAGTCACATTTCCCCGCAGACGCACAGCTGTATCGATCTTGTACAGGAGGGCTCCCACATGTGCGCACTTCTCTGCCACTCCAGCCATACAAGTGCAGTGAGCGCTCTCCACTTCCCCACATGCTGTAAGTATGACCCATGGCTGTAGGGGCTTCTGGCTGAGTCGCATGGAGTAATTCACCTAAGACAAAAAAAGCATTATTAATAGCTTGTAGAGAAATACAAAACAATACTGACAATAGTTTTATATAATTAGTTTATTAATTAAATTAATAAAGACTTTGAGATATGTTTGGTAATTGTACCTGAATTAACTTAAAATTAGTTTGCTATATTTCAGATCAATATATTTGTTTTCCTTAAAATTAATTAACAGTAACTTTATTCTCATCTTAATTATAAATAATTTATTTCTGTATAAAATAATACTACATTTAAAATACATTTGATTTTCTTTTTTAATCTTAGTGTAACTTAAAAATAAACAGATTAGAGCTCTGTTTGAGGACAAGAAATTAAAACCAATGCAATATGATGAATGTCCAAAAGATGGCATTGACGTTGGTTTGTTGAATTCTGACTGCATGCAGATAGATGAGAGAGAGCGAGGAGTGTGGTGCTTAAAACATTAGCATACCTTTGAACGGACGACAGTTTTCTGTTCCACTTTTACAATCTCCAGGTCCTGGACCCATCCATCTGTAAAAAAGACCTGGGCTTGCTGCAGCGA
>NW_026129082.1:0-5241 GCF_022985175.1 Labeo rohita
TCTAGGAACACCAAAACTGTTTTAGCATTTGAGCTCATGAAACCAACACATGCTTGGAAACGCTCTAAAACGTGTTTTATTCATATCAAGTTTAGTTACGGCCTCAGTGCATAAAACGCTAAGTTATGGCATTCTAGGAACACCAAAACTGTTTTTAGGCATTTGAGCTCATGAAACCAAGGCATGCCTGGAAACGCTCTAAAACGTCTTTTCTCAGTCAGAAAACGCCGTTTCATGCAGTTTCATGAAAAAGCTGAACCACATTAAAAATGTTTCACATGCATGAAAGGAATGTTATTTACAATGCAGAAAGACACTTCTTGATGTGTTAGAAGTTTTATTCATATCAAGTTTAGTTACGGCCTCAGTGCATAAAACGCTAAGTTATGGCATTCTAGGAACACCAAAACTGTTTTTAGGCATTTGAGCTCATGAAACCAAGGCATGCCTGGAAACGCTCTAAAACGTCTTTTCTCAGTCAGAAAACGCCGTTTCATGCAGTTTCATGAAAAAGCTGAACCACATTAAAAATGTTTCACATGCATGAAAGGAATGTTATTTACAATGCAGAAAGACACTTCTTGATGTGTTAGAAGTTTTATTCATATCAAGTTTAGTTACGGCCTCAGTGCATAAAACGCTAAGTTATGGCATTCTAGGAACACCAAAACTGTTTTTAGGCATTTGAGCTCATGAAACCAAGGCATGCCTGGAAACGCTCTAAAACGTCTTTTCTCAGTCAGAAAACGCCGTTTCATGCAGTTTCATGAAAAAGCTGAACCACATTAAAAATGTTTCACATGCATGAAAGGAATGTTATTTACAATGCAGAAAGACACTTCTTGATGTGTTAGAAGTTTTATTCATATCAAGTTTAGTTACGGCCTCAGTGCATAAAACGCTAAGTTATGGCATTCTAGGAACACCAAAACTGTTTTTAGGCATTTGAGCTCATGAAACCAAGGCATGCCTGGAAACGCTCTAAAACGTCTTTTCTCAGTCAGAAAACGCCAGTTCATGCAGTTTCATGAAAAAAGCTGAACCACATTAAAAATGTTTCACATGCATGAAAGGAATGTTATTTACAATGCAGAAAGACACTTCTTGATGTGTTAGAAGTTTTATTCATATCAAGTTTAGTTACGGCCTCAGTGCATAAAACGCTAAGTTATGGCATTCTAGGAACACCAAAACTGTTTTTAGGCATTTGAGCTCATGAAACCAAGGCATGCCTGGAAACGCTCTAAAACGTCTTTTCTCAGTCAGAAAACGCCAGTTCATGCAGTTTCATGAAAAAGCTGAACCACATTAAAAATGTTTCACATGCATGAAAGGAATGTTATTTACAATGCAGAAAGACACTTCTTGATGTGTTAGAAGTTTTATTCATATCAAGTTTAGTTACGGCCTCAGTGCATAAAACGCTAAGTTATGGCATTCTAGGAACACCAAAACTGTTTTTAGGCATTTGAGCTCATGAAAAATGCATGCTTGGAAACGCTCTAAAACGTCTTTTCAAGTCAGAAAACGACACTTCATGCAGTTTCATGAATGAAAGCTGAACCACATTAAAAATGTTTCACATGCATGAAAGGAATGTTATTTACAATGCAGAAAGACACTTCATGTGCATAAAACGCTTCATATATCAAGTTTAGTTACGGCCTCAGTGCATAAAACGCTAAGTTATGGCATTCTAGGAACACCAAAACTGTTTTTAGGCATTTGAGCTCATGAAACCAAGGCATGCCTGGAAACGCTCTAAAACGTCTTTTCTCAGTCAGAAAACGCCGTTTCATGCAGTTTCATGAAAAAGCTGAACCACATTAAAAATGTTTCACATGCATGAAAGGAATGTTATTTACAATGCAGAAAGACACTTCTTGATGTGTTAGAAGTTTTATTCATATCAAGTTTAGTTACGGCCTCAGTGCATAAAACGCTAAGTTATGGCATTCTAGGAACACCAAAACTGTTTTTAGGCATTTGAGCTCATGAAACCAAGGCATGCCTGGAAACGCTCTAAAACGTCTTTTCTCAGTCAGAAAACGCCAGTTCATGCAGTTTCATGAAAAAGTAGAATGCCATAACTTAGCGTTTTATGCACTGAGGCCGTAACTAAACTTGATATGAATAAAACGTCTAACACATCAAGAAGTGGCTTTCTGCATTGTAAATAAAATTCCTTTCATGCATGTGAAATAATATTTTTAATGTTGTTTAGCTTTTTCATGAAACTGCATGAAACTGGCGTTTTCTGACTGAGAAAAGACGTTTTAGAGCGTTTCCAGGCATGCCTTGGTTTTGGTGTTCATAGAATGCTCAAATGCACTAAAAACTGTTTTGGAATGTTCCTAGAATGCCATTGTAAATAAAATTCTTTCATGCATGTGAAATATTTTTAATGTGGTTTAGCTTTTTCATGAAAGTGCACTGAGAGAAAAGAAGTGTAACTTTCCAGGCATGCCTTGGTTTCATGAGCTCAAATGCCTTGATTTTGATTCCTAGAATAAAATGCACTGAAACTACATCAAGAAGTCAAGTGTCTTTCTGCATTGTAAATAACATTCCTTTCATGCATGTGAAACATTTTTATTGTAGGTCAGCATTTTCATGAAACTACATTAACTTTCGTTTTCTGAATGAGAAAAGACTTTTTAGAGCGTTTCCACGCATGCCTTGGTGTCATGAGCTCAAATGCCTAAAAAAAGTTTTCGTGTTCCTAGTATGCCTTAACTTAGCGTTTTATGCACTGAGGCTGTAACTAAACTTGATATGAATAAAACTTCTAACACATCAAGCAGTGTCTTTCTGCATTGTAAATAAGATTCCTTTCATGCATGTGAAACATTTTTAATGTGGGTCAGCTGTATTCATGAAAGTACATTAAATTTCGTTTTCTGACTGAGAAAAGACGTTTTAGAGCGTTTCCAGACATGCCTTGGTTTCATGAGCTCAAATGCCTAAAAACAGCTTTGGTGTTCCTAGAATGCCATAACTTAGCGTTTTATGCACTGAGGCTGTAACTAAACTTGATATGAATAAAACTTCTAACACATCAAGCAGTGTCGTTCTGTATTGTAAATAACATTCCTTTCATGCATGTGATACATTTTTAATATGGGTCAGCTGTATTCATGAAAGTACATTAACTTTCGTTTTCTGACTGAGAAAAGACGTTTTAGAGCGTTTCGAAGCATGTCTTGGCTTCATAAGCTCAAATGCCTAAAAACAGATTTGGTGTTCCTAGAATGCCATAACTTAGCGTTTTATGCACTGAGGCTCTAACTACATTTGATATGAATAAAACTTCTAACACATCAAGAAGTGTCTTTCTGCATTGTAAATAACATTCCTTTCATGCATGTGAAACATTTTTAATGTGGTTTAGCTTTTTCATGAAACTGCATGAAACGGCGTTTTCTTACTGAGAAAAGACGTTATAGAGCGTTTCCAGGCATGCCTTGGTTTCATGAGCTCAAATGCCTAAAAATGGTTTTGGTGTTCCTAGAAAGCCATAACGTAGCGTTTTATGCACTGATGCCGTAAATAAACTTGATATGAATAAAACTTCTAACACATCAACAAGTGTCTTTCTGCATTGTAAATAACATTCCTTTCTTGCATGTGAAACATTTTTAATGTGGGTCAGTTTTATTCACGAAAGTACATTAATTTTTCGTTTTCTGACTGAGAAAAGACGTCTTAGAGCGTTTCCAAGCATGCCTTGGCTTCATGAGCTCAGATGCCTACAAACAGTTTTGGTGTTCCTAGAATGCCATAACTTAGCGTTTTATGCACTGAGGCTGTTACTAAACTTGATATGAATAAAACTTCTAACACATCAAGCAGTGTCGTTCTGTATTGTAAATAACATTCCTTTCATGCATGTGAAACATTTTTAATATGGGTCAGCTGTATTCATGAAAGTACATTAACTTTCGTTTTCTGACTGAGAAAAGACGTTTTAGAGCGTTTCCAAGCATGTCTTGGCTTCATGAGCTCAAATGCCTAAAAACAGTTTTGGTGTTCCTAGAATGCCATAACTTAGCGTTTTATGCACTGAGGCTGTAACTACATTTGATATGAATAAAACTTCTAACACATCAAGAAGTGTCTTTCTGCATTGTAAATAACATTCCTTTCATGCATGTGAAATATTTTTAATGTGGTTTAGCTTTTTCATGAAACTGCATGAAACGGCGTTTTCTGACTGAGAAAAGACGTTTTAGAGCGTTTCCAGGCATGCCTTGGTTTCATGAGCTCAGTGCCTAAAAACAGTTTTGGTGTTCCTAGAATGCCATAACTTAGCGTTTTATGCACTGATGCCGTAAATAAACTTGATATGAATAAAACTTCTAACACATCAAGAAGTGTCTTTCTGCACTGTAAATAACATTCCTTTCATGCATGTGAAATATTTTTAATGTGGTTTAGCTTTTTCATGAAACTGCATGAACTGGCGTTTTCTGACTGAGAAAAGACGTTTTAGAGCGATTCCAAGCATGCGTTAGTTTCATGAGCATAGATGTCTAAAAACACTTTTGGCATTTCTAGAAGGCTCTAACTGAGCGTTTTATGCACTGAGGCCGTAACTAAACTTGATATGAATAAAACTTCTAACACATCAACAAGTGTCTTTCTGCATTGTAAATAACATTCCTTTCATGTATGTGAAACATTTTTAATGTGGTTCAGCGTTTTCATGAAACTGCATGAACTGGCGTTTTCTGACCGAGAAAAGACGTTTTAGAGCGTTTCCAAGCCTTCCTTAGTTTCATGAGCATAGATGCCTAATAACAGTTTTGGTGTTCCTAGAATGCCATAACTTGGCGTTTTATGCACTGAGGCCGTAACTAAACTTGATAAGACAAAAACTTTTAACACATCAAGAAGTATCTTTCAGCATTGTAAATAAAATTCCTTTCATACAGGTGAAATATTTTTAATGTTGTTTAGCTTTTTCATGAAACTGCATGAAACGGCGTTTTCTGACTGAGAAAAGACGTTTTAGAGCGTTTCCAGGCATGCCTTGGGTTCATGAGCTCAAATGCTTAAAAACTGTTTTGGTGTTCCTAGAATGCCAAAACTTAGCGTTTTATGCACTGAGGCTGTAACTACATTTGATATGAATAAAACTTCTAACACATCAAGAAGTGTCTTTCTGCATTGTAAATAACATTCCTTTCATGCATGTGAAACATTTTTATTGTAGGTCAGCATTTTCATGAAACTACATTA
>NW_026129083.1:0-5238 GCF_022985175.1 Labeo rohita
AGGCTCTTACTATAATAACTCCTGTAATAAACAGCTTGTTATTTCCTAAATGATTAACATTTATCCCAATTTAATCCCAAATTGTTCCCAGACATGAAAATATCCAAATTATGTGTCATTATTAACCTTAATCATTAATCATTATTGTTTATTTTAGAAAATTTACTTAATCCTTAAATGCACCAACGTTTCACCAATCACTACATATACAGGTCTTTTAGTGACCCGGACCTATATATCCAGCAGGGATGGATGTGTAACTGCTGCAACAACAACAACAACAAAAACTTGATATTTCAAGAACAATTACAGAAAAATAAAATAAAGCATAGTATATTTCGATACTTTTTGAAACTTAGAAGGGTTCTATTCAATTGATGATTGTACGATCTCCGTCATCGTCAGAGCGCACTTCCACAGCAGTGTGGAATTACTTTTGAAATATCTGATTTTTACTTTTTCAAATATTTTCCTGTCTGGATTTTTTTTTTTTTTTTTTACAGCTGAAGAGTCATTTTCTGCATAAATGTACTTTTCTTTCAGCCTGAGGTGAATTCATTTCACTTTCGGTGTAAAAGGGCTTTTACATTAGAATTGTTTTATATTAAAAACAAAACAGAACAACACAAACTTCAAAATCAATAGTTTGATCGCTGGCAGCTTATTCAGCACATCCACCATCAAATGACAGTGACATTTATATATCATGGCATACAGTAATTGCTCTGCGGTATAGTCATTCAAACTAGTTCAATTTTTGATGATGATTTTCTTTTGTTTTATGTCTGCAGTAATTGTCTATTAAAAAGTGCCACCTCAAGAAATAATAGTGAATTGCACTACCCTCTCTTCATTTTTTAAAGTTAGTCATCAAGTTTATTAGTATTCCTCAATCTCTTGATGACTAACTTTAAAAAATGAAGAGAGGGTAGTGAATGATGTCCTGGGTTGCTAAAGACCCAAGGTATGCATTTAAGGGTTAAGCATTAATTACGCTGTTTTAGCTACACCCAGATGCTGATCTCTTAGATCACGTGCATGCCGTCTTTCTCCATCTGTAAGAAAACAACAAACCACACAAGCTAAAGAAAAGGTATGAACAGATTCGTTTATAGCTATAGAAACTCTGGAAATCTACAAATCTGTCATCAATCAGTGTTTGTTTCCCATTAGGATAATGTCAGCACAAGTGAAATCAGCAGATATGAATGTGATGTATTTACATACTACTGTAGTCCAGTATCTGCACGTTTTATGCAATTAATCACTTGTTTTGCAAAATACAAATGTTATTATCTCACTATAGTATCTGTAGGTGATACGTACACTTTCCAGAGCTCCTGTATAGTGAGAGTAAATCACACCAGCAGCCACCAGCAGAAGAACAACAGCAACACATGTTCTGCTACAACACCTAAAGATGGACCTGAATCTGAAACGGATAAATATGAACAGTATGAGTGAATATGACAGTGCGTTTAAATCATACATTGAAAATATTATCTCTATGAACTAATGATAAGATGTGAAAAATGTTAACCTAAATAAATAAATACATTTTCCAAAAGAATTTAATGTCTTCAAACAAGTGCAGCAGAATCTATAAAGTAAAAATAATATTCTTGCTCATAGAGACTTAGTTCAGAAGATAATTTACGCTATAACCCCAATAAATTTATAGCATTGTTTCAGTGAAAAAAAAAACAAAACACTAACAATAATATAGCTGCAAGCAGCAATTGCGGGGCCAAGCACAACAGAGGCAGAATGAGGAGCTAAGCATGGCAAGGAGCAACAGACCGACTGTAACAATGAGTAACTAAAGTCATTTTAGGATAATATCAGTTGAAATGGCTGAAAAATCATAAATACAACCAATAATATTATTTAATGGCTTATCACTTTTGACCAACAGGTGGTGCTGTTTTCAAATTGATGTGACGTGTTCTGTGTGAAATGACAATGACACACACAAAGTTTGCCGTCATTATGTCAAAGCTTTGCAGAGATACAGCCTCAGATGTAGTTTGGCATCTTTCCAGCAAATTTGTTGATGCGCTAAACGAAAACGGTTTTGTATATCGACACGAAATTCATAACTTTTTGCCAGCATAGTCTGAAGATGATCTGAGTCAAATTTGGTGAAGATCGGACTAACAGTCTGGGAGGAGTTCGAAAAAGTAGGTTTTGTACATTAATCAAAATGGCGGACAGGAAGTTTGGCCAATTTCGGCATAATGGGTATCGATGTTCTCGACTTGACCCAAGGAATCTATTGGCATCAGTTTCATTCTAATAGGCTAATGTAAACAGAAGTTATTAGCATTTTTGTAAATTTCATTATTAATATTTAGTGAATGGCGTATTACTTCTGACCCATAGGTGGCACTGTTACCAAATTGATGTGGCTTGGTCAGAGTGTGGTGACAATAGCACATATAAAATTTGGTGTCAATATGTCAAAGCTTTGCAGAGATACAGACTCGGATGCAATTTGGCATCTTTCCAGTAAATTCGTTGATGCGCTAAATGAAAACGGTTTCGTGTATCGACACAAAATCCATAACTTTTTGTCAGCATGGTCTGAAGATGATCTGAGTCAAATTTGGTGAAAATTGGACTAACGGTCTAGGAGGAGTTCGAAAAAGTAGGTTTTCAACATGAATCAAAATGGCAGACAGGAAGTTCAGCCAAAATTGGCAAAATTGGTATCGGTGTTCTCAGCATGACCGAAGGAATCTATCAAAATCAGTTTCATTTCAATAGGCTAATGTACGCAAAAGTTATTAGCATTTTTTGAAATTTCGTTATAACTTTTGACCACAAGGTGGCGCTGGCCCCAAAATTTTTATGTACATTCAGGGCATGGTGCCGAACATTTTTGTAATTAATGTCGAAACGATACGCTAATCCGTTCTCAAGATACAACATTTTAAAGCTAAATTCAAAATGGCCGACACCCAAAATGGCTGACATGGGAAAATTGGATATGGTTCGACTCGGTATGACACACCGAATCTAAAGAGACCAGTTTTGTGATTTTTGGACAAATCATTCAGACGTTATAAAGAAAAATAGCCATTTTTCGTATCTCCTGACCACTAGGGGCACTGCACCGAAACACTGCAGGTAGGCTCAGGTCATGCTTGTTATAACACACACCAAGTTTGGTGTCAATATGACAAACTATTACGGAGATATAGCCTCACATTGATTTTTGCTAGCTTTTCGTAGAATTCTTTCGCGTGTTATTCGTGAACGGCTGGACGAATCGACTTGAATTCCATAACTTTTTGCCAGCGTGGTCTGAAGATGGTCTGGATCAATTTTTGTGACAATCGGTGCAACGGCCTAGGACGAGTTCGAAAAAGTAGGTTTTACGAACAATTGAGAATAGCGAAAAAACTAAACCTTACGATTTTTGAATTTTGGTGTCCATTCGACTCGGCATAAGCCAAGGAATCAGAGGAAAAAAGAATTTTTGTTGAGTGGCTTACGGTTCAAAAGTTATTAGCATAAATCTTTTGAAAGTTTGGACAAGTGGTGGCGCTAGAGAGTTTGAGTTAGAGACTCCAAACTTGCTATGGTTAATGTTGGGACTGTCCTCTATCAGTGTGCAAAATTATACAACTTTCCCGCAAGCGGTTCTATGGGCTGCCATAGACTTGCGGCGGAAGAGGAAGAAGAAGAAGAAGAAGAAGAAGAAGAAGAAGCGGAATAATAATAACGCCAACGGATACAATAGGTGCCACCGCACCTCTGGTGCTTGGCCCCTAATTATCACTGCTGATAAACCTGACCGTATTACTGACAGAGATCAGTAAAGGAATATACAGGATGATGCTGCCCTTTTGGACAATGTGCATTTAGAAATAAACAAATATATGTGGTGCAATCTACTAGAAATAGATCGGAAGAAAGCAATAATAAAACATACTCATGCCGGAGTCTTGCTGCATTTTGACGGGACCTGACAAACAAGATGGCAAATGCAAGTTCAATTGTAGCTATGGAAAACCTGTAAAAACAGGGAACAAACTCCCTGCAGCATCCATTCCTAATATTAGCTGCATTGCTGTGATACATAATACATTTTTAGTTAAGGAGGATAGAGAATATGTCTGCATAGAAAAATCACTTGTTTATTATAGTCAATTTGTAACAACAGGTTAGTACTTAATAAATGACTCACCACTGACAGACACGCTGAATGTTTTTATGGTTTCACCAAGGTTGTTAGTTTTTGTGGTGATTTTTGTGCTGTCACACTTGCTGGGTCTGTTCAAGCTTTCACTTTTGCCTGAACTGTCTCTTCTGATGATCTCTGCTTCATAACGTCCAGCATGTTGAGGTCTGGTGTCTGTGATGGTCAGAGATCCAGTCTCATAGTCCACCGTCTCTAAATGTCCCGCCAACACCATCATATAAACAACTAGTAGTGGGATCATTGATCAGAGCAATGCGAATGTCATCAAAATACCACAGCATCATTTCATTTTGTTGTTTGGTATTCTCAATGCGTAGAGTGATGGGATCTCCCTCCTTCACTGACTCTTTAGTTGTATCAGCACCATACCCACCTGAAGACACAAATTAATATTTGCTGTTGTTTTGGCAACTGCTGTTTGAATTGGGGCAGTGCCTGACATAGATAATGACAGATTACATATATGATATATATACAAAATTACTTACCATCAAGAAACAAAACGCACAGAGAAAGCACAAAATAGCCTGCCATTATTATTTTTAATCCCGCTCCTCTAAGATATTATTTCGTGGAGACTTATTTAAACGTGTTCATGTTCGTTTCTCCCTCAGAAACCCCCTATGATATGACGTCGCTGAAGCAAGAGTAGCTTCAGACATACAAGGTGTACAAAAAAAACGGACGAAAAAAATATTAAAAATATTAAAAGACACGACTGAATTTTGATATTTATACAGCTGAAAAGAGAATCTCGTTATACTCTCGGTTAAATTAAAACACGTATAGCTACTGTGCTGTTGCAAACGCAGTTAAAAGTGAAAGCAAATTGGTTTGACCAATCATCGCGAATCACGCTGATGACGCGGGTAGGCAAAATGGTGCTGCAGTTAGTAGAGCAGACACTAGAGAGAGACAAAGCATGCAATGCTCCGCTTTAAAAGTAATAATAAAGTAGTAGACCTACTCGATTGAGATAGGGCCGATTGCAGAACAGCAGAACCATACGTCACAGCAGTCACACGGCAGCA
>NW_026129084.1:0-5236 GCF_022985175.1 Labeo rohita
ATCAGTCTACTTTACATAGGTGTACTGCAGGGCAAAACCAAATTGAGAAAGTCATTAAGATGAGTAGTCCTTTACAGTACATCTTAAGGCCCATTCACACCAACGATGATGTCTATAATGAAACAATAAAGATATAGTTCTAAAAATGTCAAAAAAAAAAAAAAAAAAAAAGTTCAGATGGCTATAACGATATAGAGAAACAATATAATTGGGATCACTTTTACATTTTTTTTTCCAGCTACTAAATGATCAAACATTGACATCTATTCAGAATTAATTCCAATATAAAGGGTTTGCATATGTAAAGCAGCAGATAACATTGCAGAAAAGCTCTTTGCCACCATTGCTTGATAAGTTAAGCCTATTTCAAAGATGCTGTAAAGAAAATACATATCTGGAAAACAACTGCTTATACCATCAGAATGAATGGTAAAAGTGTTAATGGAGATAAGATCAATATGCCAGTCTAGCAAATAGTATAATTAAACATAACAGTATCTCAGGGAACCAGCACTAGTTTCAACATCTTTGTCTCTCGTCTCCTTTAAAGTTGCAGTGAAAAGAAAACTTCTTATTTTTATTCCAGTTAGTTAGCGAAATTGACTGCTGGATTGGACAGATTCACAGTTTGGATGCATTAAAAATGTAGCATGCTGAGGACATCGGCTGGTTACATCAATGTAAATGCAACAGCAAAAACTGAAATCTGATGCAACACTAAGAATAGTGCTGAATTCTCTCACATCCTCTCATCTACTCATAAACACAGTTTTTTTTTTTTCAATGGTGTCTCAATGAAACATGAAGCAGCTGCAGATTACATCCCATTTGAAACTGCAGCGCACAGGCTTAGAATAAGCACATTGTTATAGTTATAGTTCTGCTTACATTTCTCCTTCTTGGTGCAAACGGGCCTTTAATCTTTAGCAAGCTTTTGTTATTGGGGATGCTGGTATGCTGTTCACCACAGTGATCATGGACATGTTTTCCATGACACATCAGTCATCATTGTATACTGTCTAGCCAACCATGCTGAATTTCACTCTCAATGCATAAGCGTTACGGTTGCTGGTGCTGGATGGAAGACAGGATACAACGTACGAAACAAATCTTATTTTAATTACTTTCAAGAGGAACAGACAGGAACACAGAGCGATATCCACACACACTGAAACTCAAATCAACAATAAAGACCGACAGAGAACTTAAGATACAAACAGGCTTATAAAGGGTAACTAATTATTGCAAACAGGTGAAGGGGATGACGCTAACGAGGGTTAAACCAAAGCAGACAGATCGACGGGGGGAGACAATGGGAGAAACCAAAGACATAAACAGACATGAATGTAACAATAAGTCAATCATCTCAGTTAATCGTAATTTCACAAACTTCAAAATTAACACAGCTACATCCACATCAAATTATCTGTTACCACATTATCATATCTTTTAAAGCAGTGGTTCTTCACTAAATTAAATATAAATTAATGTTAAAACACAATGGGCTGGTTTCACAGACAGGGCTTAGATTAAGCCAGGATTAGACCATCGTTCAATCAGGACATTAAAGTAATTTTTATAAATGTGCCTTATAAAATATATTACTGGTGTGCATCTTGAGATGAAACAAGGCCACTAACGTACAGTATTTCAGGATCAATCAGTGCAGGTTGTTTTCAGTTGAAACGGCTAAGACTTGCATTTTAGCCTGGAAATAGGCTTAGGCCTTGTCTGTAAAACTGGTGAAATACATTTTAGTGGAATCTTTATTTGAGTCAAGTTTTGTTGTTGTACATTTAAGTACAGTATTTTATTTTTATTTAATATTAATATTTAAAAAAAATTTAACTTTTAGTTAAACACATTTTAATTTAATCATTATTTTAGTATTTTTATTTATTATTTAAGTTTTATTTTTATTTATTTGTTTGTTAAAATGCTGACAACAAAAAATATTCTTATTAGGAATAAAACTGCCTCATTTTTTAACTGTGAAGAGCTGTAGCTGAATAGTTAGGCATACTACGCAACTGTATTTTAATGTTGGTCATTATGGTTTTAACATTGCTTGGAGAGAAATATTTTCTGAGGTGGTACTTGGTATAAAAGTTTGAGAACATTTTAAAGTAAGATGTTCCAATTTTCAGTACAAATAACAGTTCATTTATAATTTATCAAAGCATGCTGTCATTACCTGTTCTGTGAGAAGCATAACGTGCAATGATAAAGAAGCACTTCCACTGGTTGCAGTCTGCAGATTATATCCTACATTTATGTGTGGAACTCTGATTGCTTTCGTAGGCTACTGAATGGATAGAAATCCCTTTCATTTGAAAAAAAAAAAAAAAATCTAACCATTTGGAAGTAGAACACCGTCCCCCCCTTAAAATTCACTCCCTGGACTCCATCCCCTGTGATTTAAAATTGTTGAGTTTTAAAATTTTTGACAAATATATGAAATAGGGGTGGGCGATATGGCAAAAATATCATATCACGATTTTTTTCAGAAATATCACGATTCACGATTTTATCACGATTCTATGTCTTGTTGGTTTTACTATTTTGCAAGTTGTCTGAGCAGTACAGCTAAAAATTTTTCTTTTTTAAAAACAAAGCCTTTCAAGGTAACAAACTATATATTAAAAAATGGCAGATATTTAGGCCAAAGTGAGAGAAGATAAAAATCTTTGTCATCATTTTATCTTTGTTATTAAAAAATGAGAATAAAGATACACATTATAAATAAACATAATACAAATAAAACAAAAAGTACTTTGTTTTTCAGGTACAGTAGGCATATTTAGCAATAGCATTCAAGAAATGGAATTAACAAATATAAAAGGTAAAACACTATTTACTTAAACACTATAAACATCAATTGTAGCCTAGTTTGTGGGCATTTGCTTATGCACAGCTCTCACCACAGCATTTGAGTCAGGATGAGCTCTGGACTTGGACTGGACTATTGCAGCACCTTGATTCTTTTCTTTTCAGCCATTCTGTTGTAGATTTTCTGGTGTGCTTAAGATCATTGTCCTGCTGCATGACCCAATTTTGGCCCAACATTAGATGTCGGACAGATGCCTTCACATTTGACTCTAGAATACTTTGATATACAGAGGAGTTCATGGCCAACTCAATGACTGTGAGGTGCTCAGGTCCTGTGGCTACAAAACAAGCCCAAAATGATCAGCCCTCCTCCAGCATGTTTGTCTTTTGGTATGAGGTGTTTGTGTTGATATGCTCTTTAGGTTTTCACCAAACTTGGCGCTGTGCATTATGGCCAAACATCTCCACTTCAGTCTCGTCTGTTCAAATGACATTATTCTAGAAGACTTGTGTTTTGTTCAGATGCAACTTTGTAGACCTAAACTGTGCTGGATTGTTTTTTTTTTATATAGAAGATGGTTTCTTCTGCCAAGCCTTCCAAACATGTCATTTTTGTCCCATATTTTTCTAATGGTATTTTCATGAACTTTATCATTTAACATGTTAACTGAGGCCTGTAGAGTCTGAGGTGTAGTTCTTGGGTTGTCTGCCATTTCTCTGAGCTTTACATGGTCTGATATTGGGGTGAATTTTCTGTGACGTCCACTCCTGGAAGGAGAGGTGTCTGTTTTAAATGTATCCCACTTGTGAATAAACTTCAAATAGTTTGGAAATGGTCATATTACTCTTCTCAGATTGATGGCAGCAACAATTGCTTCTCTAAGATGATTGCTGATGTCTTACCTCCTTGGCAATGTGTTAACGCACACCTGAAGGCTCCAGACCAGCAAACTGACAAAGCTTTTGCTTTTATAGAGGCGCTCAGACATGCCGATGATCAGTTACTCAAAGGTATTTGATTAGCAGTGCTTGACTGTGATTTACCCTCTTAATTCCAATGTTAACAGTAAGGGTGTCCTAACTTTGTCACACATGGCTTTTCCATTTTGGCTTTATTTTTGTTCAGTAAATAATGACACGGTGCAATTTGTCATGTGTTGTTGTTCATCTGAGGTTTTATTTTCGAACTTTTAAGACCAGCCAAGGACCAGTTTTGTTTTAATGATGTCCTGATTCGGAAAACCACGGAATTCAGTAGGGTGTCCAAACTTTTTCACATGACTGTATGTATATGTATGTATGTATGTGTATAGGCACTTTATACACTTTGGGATCAGTAAGATTACAAGGTTTTTTTTTTTTTAAGTTCCTCATCAAGGCTGCATTTATTTGATCAAAAATAAAGATAAAACAGTAATATAATGAAGTATAATTGCAATATAAAATAAGTTTCTATTTTAAAATACTTTAAATATAAAATTATTCCTCTGATGCAAAGTTGTTGTTTTTTATCAGCCTTTATTACTTCAGTCTTCATTGTCTTAACAGTCACATGATCGTTTAGAAATAATTCTGATTTATTTTTGAAATCATTCTGACTTATTTTAAATTGTAATAATATTTCACAACAATTTATTTAATTATATTAATTTATTTTCTACAACGGCATAGCAAGACCCTAGAAACTAGGACTGTGTTCAATACATATGACAATGTACTACTTAGTGAGGGGTATTGATGCAGCTGTTTCTGTATCAGCGGTAAACTGCACTTAATTTGAATAAAACAGAAAAACAGTGAATAGAGTATATTATAGGCTACTACAAACTTGAATCTGGTCACAGAGAAACACAACTGAGGTCTGATATAAAGAGACGTAATCACTGAAACAGAGCTTCACATTTGTAATATTGAAATATCTGCTAAATGTGTTCCCTATTTTTGTCAACCTGGCAACCATGTGAACACTCTCTCTCTCCACTTTAGATAAAAGCGCTGCTTTCTGAAAACACCATAAACTCCCAGTTTAGTGATCAACACTTTATATTCTATTTTCAGAAAAGTGTCATTGATCCAGTGTTCATTTATGAGAGAGAGACTGTGTGTGTATGAATTACTTCTATTTTTGCTGTTTATCATTTATCAGTGCAGCTGTGACTTTAAATGATTCAGATAACAGTGATGTTATAAACTCCTTGCAGAGGAAGATCATGCAGCTCTTCAGCAGTTAAAATATTTTATTGGTAAAAATTGCAGTTTAATGCTGAAGTTTCTGTGTGTGAATGTGTGTATGTGAACTACAGTGAAGTGCATTAGTTTACAACACTTCTCATTTTTATTTTTTTTAAGGTGAAGATTGTGTTATTATTTGTGCAGTGATCACTTACCAGCAATGTAAAGATGATTT
>NW_026129085.1:0-5233 GCF_022985175.1 Labeo rohita
GTAAGGGTGCTACCTCAAGACTGCGTCCAGGGCAGACCAACGCCGGTAGTACCGACTGATGAGCCATGGGGACATCACTAGGGCTCCGGATGTTGAGCTGTCACTGACTTAACACGATGTAGCTCTCGCGGTTATTGAGGAAATATATACTTTTTGTTGAGAGCACGCAGGCGCGGCCCACTTTAAGATATTATAATCGCTCTGCATCCTCTGAGTAAGTCAGAACCGGCGAGCTTGTGTCGGCGAATTCGCCACGGCCGGGGTGTAAATCGAAAGCGGCACCTAGTCCCTAAGGAACAAAATATTGAGACTACGGGACTTCCAGAATATTCAAATGTCTAAATTATTATACAGGAAAAATAGCCGCGATCAGCAAATTACCGAATACAAACCAGAAATTAACAAATTATTCATAATTGGAGTCAGACTAAATTATTCATGGAGTCAGATTTTTGTTTGGAAACTAAATTTTAATATTTCAAGGTAATTTTTACAGAAGCGCCGTAAAAGACCTACACGCAAGAAACCTTCAGCTGAACCGCTAGGCTTGCCGTAGCGGGAGGAGCCTTACAGTATTACAAAAACGTATTAAACACTGCTTTAGGTTTGTAGGTACAGAAATTAATTAATCAAATAAATTTGCATTTTCTGCACTGTATAAATTAAATATAGATTAATCATTGTTAAAGGAACAAAAGTCAATCAGTCAAGAGCAATGAGGGTTTATTTATTTTATTTTATTTTATTTATTTATTTATTTATTTTATTTTATTATAATTAAGTCTCAAGGTCTTTTTCATATATACTAGATTAATCCAAACTAAAAACCAAGTGTGAGATTTTTAATATTGATTTAATGTTCTGTACAGCTGGTATTGGCATGATACTAAGTTTGACATTTAATTTTACAGCGATCAATTACCCCACATTTACAAGATGGTTTATTGGACCCTTTCTCCCAATTTTAAGTATTCAGAGACTCTTATGGGTATAACAAGCCTATAGCATTTCTGTACATATACTGGAGTTCAAACCTGGCTTATGTCACCCTACACATTTCATTCACATCTTTTTCTTTCATATCTGTACTATCCTATTATAATAAGGACCTAAAAAAAATGAAAAAAAGAACTGATACAAAATTTACCTAAAATTTTGATAGATTTTTAAAATAACTTTAAAATGTCTCAGCGCAAAAGCAGTGATGTAGTGGTACCTGAAGAAGTGGGTATATGCGTAATTTATAATAAATGTTTGTGTGTGTGTGTGTGTGTGTAATTAACACAATCAACGTTCAGAAATGTGGCAAGGAGATCGGTAATGTGACATCCATGTGACATCAGGGGTTAAACAGTATACAACACATTGATTAATAGCGATATTTATGTGTTGTGCACGCCTAAACTTTTTCTCAGCGCGATATTTTCTTTCACTCGCAATGTGCAGCAGCCAGGAAAGTTGGTTTTATCAAGGAAAACCGAGAAAGTAAGTGTTTTATCTCATTTACATTACGTATTATATAAAGATCATATCTTTATTAAGATATTTGTATACTGTGCGCCTAAACAAGCCTAAATCTTTCTCACAGATTTGCTATGTAATGCTGATGGAGGTCGCTTTTAACAGTAAGTGTAAAAGTAAGTAAAAGTAAGTGTTTTATCTCATTTAAAATATGTATTTCATAAGATCATATTGATTTATAGCAATATTTATGTGTTGTGCACTCCTAAACTTTTCTCAGATAGATTGTTATTCTTTCACTCAAGAGATGATGTGCTTGAAGAGTATGAAGCCACCAATACATTAAGTGGGATGAGAAGAGTTTTGTTAGGACACATACCAGAGACATGGGTAAGTCATAATTACATATTTTAAGCTTTTTTTTTTTTTGATTATTAAACAATAATAATAAAGAATCTGATTTCCTTTGGGTTTGCACTGTCATTTATTTATGTGCTGTCCCATTTACGCGCATTCATTTTAGTAGGAGGAGTCCAACTTCAATGTAGAGAGAGATCAGTACGCACTTGGAATTATGACTTTGTCGCTGACGTTAAAGGACCAATTTTCCAGTAAGACAGAAGACAGGAACCAGATGAGTTCTCTGCACAAACTTTGTTGCAATGTAGACTTAAAATTTCGTCTGGCCAGAGGAAAACAGAACTATTTCAACACACTATTTCCCTGTTTAAAGGGTTACTCCACCCCAAAATGAAAATTTTGTCATTAATCACTTACCCCCATGTTGTTCCAAACCTGTAAAAGCTTAGTTCATCTTCAGAACACAAATTAAGATATTTTTGATGCATTCTGACAGCTTTCTGACCCTCCCATATACAGTAATGTAATTAACACAATCAACGTCCAGAAATGTGGCAAGGAGATCCGTAAAATAAACCATGTGACATGTCTTACAAAGCTACGAGAACGTACTTTTTGTATGCAAAGAAAACAAAAATAAATATAGCTGCAAGCAGCAATTGCGGGGCCAAGCACAAAAGAGGCAGAATGAGGAGTTAAGCACGGCAAGGAGCAACAGACCGACTACAACAGTGAGTAACTTAAGCCATTTTAGGATAATATCAGTTGAAATGGCTGAAAAAATCATAATTACAACCAATCGTAATAAAATGTAATGGCTTATCACTTTTGACCAACAGGTGGTGCTGTTTTCAAGTTGATGTGACGTGTTCTGTGTGAAATGACAATGACACACACAGGAAAAATTTTTCCAAAAAAAATAATTTTGCCACAAGGTGGGTGGCCCCCCCAAAATTTTTTTTTTAATTTGGGGGGGTCCGAAATTTTGAATTTTTTGGGGGGAAAAACCAATCCCTTTTAAGCAGCATTTTGAAAATTAAAGGCCACCCCTCTGACGGGGAAAAAAAAATGGTTCGACCGATGACCAAAAATTAAAGAACCCTTTTTGATTTTTAAAAATTTTCTTTAAAAAAAAGTTTTTGCCCCCCCAAAATGGGGATGGGAAAAATCAGGAGGGGTTTTTGTTATAACAAACCTTTTGCAATTGCCAAGGAGATTACCCCAATTATTTTTTAAACCAAATTTTCCCGGGTTTTTTGGGAACCTAGAAATTATTAATTATAATTTTTAGATGGGTTAAGATTCGGAAATTTTTGACAAGGAAAAGGCCAAAATTCGAAAAATTTTACCAAAAAGAAAAGGAAAAAAAACCTTTTTTTAAAAATTTTTTTTTAAGAAAATAGAGGGAAAAAAAATTTTTTTTGGGCCAGGTTAAATTTTTTCAAATTTTGAAATTTGGGCTTGGGGCCCAAATTTTGGAGAGTCCAAATGTTGGTTAATTTTGGGACTTTTTACGGAAAATTATGAAAATTTAAGGGTTTATCTCCCTAGAAAAAAAAGGGAAGAAAAAAGGAAAAAAAGGGAAAAAAAAAGAAGAAAAGCAAATTAAACCCAAAAAAAAGGCCCCCGCACCCCGGGCGGAAAAAAAAGAAGGAAAAGGGTGAAAGAGGGCGGTAAAAAAAAAATTGGGGGCCAAAAAAGGTGCGGAAAATTTAAACGGCAAGGACAAGGCTAAAAAATGGTCTTGCCTTTTGGTAAACATTGGGCTGAAAAAAAAAAACCCCCTGAATAAAAAATGGACATTTTTCCAACAGGGGGTCTTTTTCAAAAAAGTATTTCGTTGAAATGCCGAAACAAAATTTCCCATTTGTCAAATTTAAGGTACACCTGAAGTTTTTCTTTTTCCAAAAATTTTTTGTCGTAAAGAAAACCTTGCCGAAAAATCTTTTTTTGCCCGATAGCTGAAGTGATCTAGCAAATTTGGTGGTCCCAAATCAATTAAAAAATTTTTTTACATTAATCAAAATGGGGGAAGGAAGTTTTAATTTCGGGAAATGGGGAAATGCTCGCGCCCAAAGGAATTTTGGAGTTTTTCCAATACTAAAAAAAATAAGATTTTTTTTTTTTTCATTTTTAAAAGATAATGGCTTTCTTACCCAATGGACTGTTCCCAAAAAATTCGGCAATGTTACAATAGAAAATTAAAAATTTTGTAATATTAAAGTTTGTGAATCAACTGACAATTTTTATCTTTCCATTTGGGTTTGAAAAGGTTTGTTGACACAAAATATAATTTTTGTCGATGGTCTAAGAGAGATCAAATTTGTGAAATGACCCTTGGGGAGTTAAAAAAGGTTTTGCATTAAAAAAATGGGGCCCAAATTTGGCCCAAAAGGCAATGGGTATCAATTTTGGTTTAAAACGCCTAGGTTCGAAATAGGTTTTGTACACAAAAGAAAATTTTTTAAAATTTGATAATTTGAACCCCAATGGCGCTGGCCCCCAAAATTTTTTTTCATTTAGGGCATGCAAATTTTTTAATTAAAGCCAAAGTAGAACCTTTTTTCAGCTTTTAAATTTAAAAAAAAAGCCCCCCCCAAAAATTAAAGGGGAAATTGGGAAGGTTCGACTTGAAAATCTCTAAAGAGCCATTTTTGGGTTTTTACAAATAAGCGAAAAAAAAAGATTTTTTTATTTCCACCAGGGGGGCACCAAAATAGGTACTCAGGTTGTTTTTAAAAAACAAATTTTTTGGGGAAAGAAAACATTGGGGATCCCCCACATTAGACTTTTCGAAATTCTTTTCTTTTTTTGGGGGGCCCAAAATTTTTTAAAAAATTTTTCCAGATGGCTAAGATTCTGGTAATTTTTTGGAAAAAGGAACGGTGGATTCAAATGGTTTTTTAACTTAGAATGCAAAAATAAACCACATTTTTGAATTTTGTGCCCCAAATAAAAGAAAGGAACAGGGAAAAAAAAAATTTTTTTTTGGTTTGGTTAAACTTATTCAAAATTTTTTTGGCAAGTTCCTGAAGGAGTTGGGGAATCCAAATTGAGGAATTTTTTGTTTTAGGTTCAAAATTAAATTTTGCAAGGGTTATGGGGTGATGATTGGGCAAAGGGAAAAAGGGAAAAAAATAATAAAAAGAAATAATTCCAGCACCCGGGCTTGGGAAAACCCCCGGTAAAAGGGGAGCACCCCTTTGTTCCCCAAAGTCCCGCCGACCCTGTGCCGGCTCCAAACAAAGTGTAAAAAAAATTTGGAAAACCTTGGGTGCCCAAAAAAAATCCCTTTGGTTTTAGGGAAAACATTTTAAAAGGCACTTATAAGTTAATAAAGGATTTTTTTTTGTGTGAAAAACAACATTTTGGGTGGAAACCTTTAAATGGCCTTTTTTTTTAAAAAAAAAAA
>NW_026129086.1:0-5228 GCF_022985175.1 Labeo rohita
GATGAAGACCATCTCTTTTCAACAGGTCAGGTCTGCCCCAAAACTTGTCCAATTGTCTATGAAACCTATGTTATTCTGCGGGCACCACTTAGACATCCAGCCATTTAGTGACGACAGTCTGCTGCAAATTACAGTGTCTGACATCGTACTTGCAAGTTCACACACCTCTTTAACATTATTTTTAGTGATCTCCGACTGGCGAAGTCGAACATCATTTGTGCCGACGTGAATAACGATCTTACTGAATTTACGTTTAGCATTAGCCAGCACTTTTAAATTTGCCAAGATGTCAGGCGCTCTGGCTCCCGGTAAACATTGGACTATGGTGGCTGGTGTCTCTATTTTCACGTTCCGTACAATAGAATCGCCAATAACTAGAGCACTTTGATCAGGTTTCTCAGTGGGTGCGTCACTGAGTGGGGAGAACCTGTTTGATGTTCTGATCGGAACGGAAGAGCGGTGTTTTGACCCGCGACTATGCCGTCTCACAGTCACCCAGTTGCCCTGCTGCAAAGGCGAAGTTACCGGAACCGAACAATGTACGGGACTTCCTAAGCTAGTCGCATCCAAAGCCGTATCTAATGCCCTCACATTCTTACTATCCTCGATTAAAGTTTGGATGCGTGTCTCTAGTTCTGAAATCTTCTCTGTCAGCCTAACTATTTCCCTGCATTTATCACATGTGAATCCCTCACTGCCGACAGAGATTGATAAACTATACATATGACAGGTGATGCAGGTTACCAGGAAAGGAGAAGAAGCCATTACTCACCGTAGTTGTAGAACGATTTCAACTCACCACTGTTGTCTGATGAACTTGTGTAGAAAAAGTGCGAAAAAGAAAAAAAGTAAAAGTGAATGGCAAGCTAACCGGCTAACACACTACAAACACGCTGCACTCGCGGTTGTAGAATAAAACGAGCGATCAACGAGAGCGAGGGAAAAAAGGAAAGCGGTAGTAGACGTGAATAGAGACATGAGTGGGAACGCAAATGGCAGGCTAACCGGCAAACGGAATGCTAACGCACAGCGCGGCGTTGCACTCGCGGTTATAGATTAAAAGCGAGCGATCGGATTAGTTTGATGGATAATAACAGAAATCTGGTGGGGGAAAAAGCTATATTTTATCACTTTAAACAACAGAAAGTAATAGTAAAATAGAGATTTCCTCAGAAGAATAAAACTCTAGGGAGCTACAAACGCACACCACTCTGCAACACGTCATCACTAATGCTCAATCACCTTTTAATTGATCACTTAATTATCTAATTTTTTTGAACGGCGAAATTAAACCGTTTACGTTAGTTTAACATTTGATAATTAAGTAAAATGGAAACTTAAATAGTTTAAATTAATAGAGAACAATACAATAGTGTTTTGGCGGAAAAAGAAACATACTTGTGTTGTTTTAACAATAAATACCTGGGTAAAACGAACAGTGGCACAAAACAATTTTTTTGAGTGTAGTTTGTGTATTGGCGTTAATTAGTACTTCTAAAGCACATACTGATGCCTTATTCTGCATGAGCATATTCTACATCACTGAATCCTACCCCATACTTAAACTTAACCTGCAGTAGTTGAATGGGGGTGGGGATTCATTTGCATTAATACCATTTTAATTTTTTTTATATAATTTCATTATTTAAAGGAATGAAGAATTTTTCATAAGAAATTGTTTCAATGTATTGTTTTGATTTATTAAATTATGAGTTTCACAGTTTGCACTGTATTATTCTTATGGTTTAGATGCTAAAGGGGAGAGTGCTTTCAAAGTCCTGCCCATTCTGGAGGAAGGTTCCACAGAACCACAACCACAGAAGTCTGGAAGCCATTCATTGACATACAAACCTGTAAGTTTTGTTTTACTTTTTCTATATATATATATTAAATACATTTTTAGAAATGCAAACTGATCTTTCCCACTGACACGCTACAACAAAAAATAGAAATCACTGACTTAAAACAATTGTTTAGCTGGTGAAAATACTAGTGTTCCAATCATTTTGGCCACCACTGTATGAAGTGTTCAGATGTAAAAGACTAAAAATGTGCAGTTTGAAATTTTCTTCTAAAATGAGAATTTTTTCAGGCCTAAGGGTCTTCAAGACTAAGTGTTGTATAATTAACAGGTGGGGACCAGCATGGTGGATTTGTGCCTTGGGGACGAGACAACAACATCCCAGACCTTCGCCTTTGTTACGGGCCGTGCCACTGAAGCGGACCTGTTGCCTGGGAATTTCTCCAGCTTGCAGTATATTATATTGATGGACAAGTCTTCATGTGTGAATTTTTTAAGGCCAACAGTGTTTTCTGGCCACTTGTAACATGTTTTAAATTGTCATATGTATTGTCTGGTGGACACTTTGTTTGGCTTAGTTTTAATAGCACAATGTTTGGAATGATTCTCATGTGGTAATAATTAATTTTGAGTGTTCTGCTGCTGCAATGTTGACAAAGAATCAGAATCTACAGTGCCTAGTTTACACAGTTTTGTGTTTTAAAGTAACTGTCCTACTAAAATTGTTGTTTTATGTGTCTGTAATGGTTGGATAAAATGTGTGACAGCTGCACCCATTTGAAAATTGTTTTAAAAAGAAATAAAACTCATTAAATTGATGTTTACAGTTGCATTTTTTTGTGTTTTTATAACTGTATTACAGAAAAGCAATAATAATTTTACATTCTTTTGTGATTATTTATTATTATTGGTAAATATAAAGGTAGCAAGGCAATAAGGCAACAAATAACCCAATGATTAGGTTATGTTTAACCCAGCAACACAGTTAACCTGACCCACTGGTTAGGTCAAATAAACAACCCAGCATTCTGGGTCAAATGGTTAAACCCAGCACTTGGGTCAAAACAACTCAACGCGTGTTCTGTCCCATAGTTACCCAGCAGCTGGGTTAAGGTTGGGTTAACCTCAATTTTTGAGGTTTTTGAGTATTAATTCCTGGGGGTAGTTCCTAGGGTGGCATAGTCGGATTTTCTTATTGGTAAAAGCTTGGGCTTGGCTCTCAAAATTGCACCGCTCCGTTACATTTATATAACGCTTTATACAATACAGATTGTTTCAAAGCAGTAACAGATTGAGATTGTGCTGAAAAGCAAGCCATTGGTGTGATTCTAGAGCTCCAGTCAGTTCAGTGTTGATTCAGTTTAGTTCAGTAAGTGTAAAGTTCATCAGTTGTGCAGACAGACTTTATATACAGTGTATTTATGCACATACATGTACGTGTAAGTGTTACGACAAACTCCACTGAAGACACAAAACACACGAGATAGTCCTGTTTTACATTTGTCATATCTGTGTTTGGTGTGTATATGGATAATCATTTGATGTTTGTGTGTAGAGTTACTATGCAAAAGCAAGTTTTTATAAGAGCTAAAACAATTTTTAAAGAAGTGTTTGCTTTTGTGTTTTTGTGTAGTGTTTGTGGGTTTGTGTGTAGTTTAGAGAAAAGGAACCACAGTGTTTTAAAAAACTACAAGTAAAATGAAATCCAAATTTTTACAGTGATTCTCTGCAGTCTGCACCGTCTAGCAGTCAGAAAAACTATAATGAAATGATTTTTAAATGTGTGATTTACTGAGGAAACTAAAGCATGATAAATATAGATTAATCAAGATGTAAATTACAAAAATACATAATTGTCTAAATATGCAAACTTTAGGTCCAGATCTCGAGACACAATGGCAGCGCGCCCACCATCTTGGATATTCGATCCAAGATGGCGGCGCGGTCAGACGCAGCGGCTACTCCGGGTCCGAAAAACGGTGCTTTAATGTCTTTTAATGTCGTCTGTTCGTCTCAAAATAGTCTCAGTTTACCGCTAATTTATAAGGAAATCACTCCAAAATACATCTATGATCGTCAAAAGCCTTTTAGAAATCGGCAATACATACAACCACCAACTCGCACCGGCGACAACTGAGAAAGCTCAAGGCCTTTGCTTACTGCTAAAAGCCAAACCCGAGACCACGGCCTCATCCACTGACGCTACACAAAGCGGCGGTGCCGGCGGTGTGTGACGGGACAGAAGCGCGGCTCTGCCCGAACAAAGCAGCAGCGGCGCGCCGGGCGGTGTGAGAGGGGACAGAGCGTGGCAAGCGCGGAGGCATACGAGCTAGGCTAAGGGCTAACCCCACCAGACCAGCTCTTCCAACACTCATGCTCTCTAATGTTCGCTCGCTGGAAAAAAAAATGGACTCATTTCAACTCAGTCGCTCTACGCTGCATGAGACAAGGAATTGTTGTGTGTTTGTTTTCACTAAAACATGGCTAAACGACAACATTCCCGACTCCGCCATTCAGATGCACTACTAACCTGCTACCGAGTGGACAGAGATACAGCACTGTCTGGTAAGACTCGCGGGGGAGGACTGTGTGTTTATATCAACAAGGGATGGTGTAACAATGCTGCAGTAGTGACAAAACACTGTTCATCGCTGGTGGAGTTTATGTTTGTGAAGTGTCGACCGTTCTATCTGCCGTGGGAGTTCACGGCCATTGTTATGTCATGGTTTACATTCCGTCTTGTACAAACGCTAAAAAAAAGCGCTTCGCGAGCTGTACAGCGCCATCAGCAAACAACAAACAAATAACCCCGACGGCTTTTCATCATTGCCTGTGACTTTAATCACTTAAAGTAAGTTTTGCCAAAAGTTCTACCAACATGTGAACTTTGCAGCAACAAGGAAACAACACACTGGACTTGGTTTTACACAACAGAAAAAAATGCATACAAAGCTGAACCCCCCCCACCTTTGATACTCAGACCACATCTCTGTTATGCTAATCCCAGCATACAGACCACTTCTCAAACTTACCAAACCGGGTTTAAAAAGAGATCACAGTATGGCCAGATGATGCCACCAACACTACAGGACTGCTTTCAGTGCACAGACTGGAACATGTTCAGAGAAAGTGGCCACCTACAGTAACCACACAGACCTGCATGAAGGTACACTGGAAACTGTGACTGCTTACATCAAAAAGTGCACTGATGATGTGACAGTCACAAAACCATCACCACACGTGCAAACCAGAAGCCGTGGATAACAGCAGAGGTTCGTGGGCTGCCAAAGACCAGAGATGATGCATTTAGACCTCAGGAGACAAAGCAGCCTTAAAAACAGCAAAGAGCCAATCTGTCCCGTGGCATCACAAGCAAAACACTTGTATGCAACAAAATAAATAATCACTTTACTGACAGCAAAGACAC
>NW_026129087.1:0-5223 GCF_022985175.1 Labeo rohita
CATGAAGAACTAAACTATAGTAACCCAAATGCTCAATGACAGAGTTCACAGCTAAGGTTACAATTTAATTTGCTATTTAGCATCAATGAAATAAAGTGTTTACATTCATAATACCTAATATGTGCATCGTTTTGGCCTGGAGAAAAGAAATAGAGGGGTGGAACTATGACATGGGTTTTTGAATGACAATTTTGATTAAATCCCCTAAAATAAGGTCCACGGTTCACACAAACTCATAATATTTTCACGTTTTATTCTATGACATAAAACACACCAGTTAAACCAAACTGTTATGTTTCTTAAAAAAGGTGGTTGCTAACATGCTGCTAAATGGGACTACAGGCCCTGTCGGAGGCATTAAACGTCATCACGCTGAACAGTTTATCAAGTTACAGTATTTTCCAATTGTAGTATAATTTATAGTACAATTAATTGTAGAATAACCAATTAATAGTTTCCCGCATGCAACACAAGTCTTCGGATGGAAGATGCTCATTTGATCACTTTCCTACTGATATGGGGACTCTCTCTGTATTTCTACCATAAATATTACAATTATTCCATATAAACACCACATTTACTGCCTTTGTCACAGTCAAAGTGAAACTTTAATAATCTATAGTGCTTAAAGCCACGTTAAAAATAAATGTTTACAGCCACATGAAGCTGTTAGAAAGCAGATAGATTAAGGATTTTCTAGAAGCAAGGATAAAATAATATTTTGTGTACCCACCCTAACAAAATGATAGCTGAAATGTGGTACTTCATTCACTAAAATAAGTTTAATCTAACCATATCCAAAAACTCACTCACTCTACTGTTATTTAATAGATTAAATGCACTAGAATTGTATTAAATAGTACATGGAGACACATTTTTAACTAAAATATTTTGTTGATTTGATTTGTTTACATGTATATTGCAGATGCTAGTTTTGGTTTCAATAAAATATTTAACCTTTTCTGTGTAGATGCTCCATCATTCACATCACTGCCATCCACATCTGCAGGTTCGGCCTCCATTTCTATTTTCTGAGAATTTCGGGACTCATTACCTTGTCATGGGACACAAACAAGAATAGCACAATTATCAGCAACGATATGAACAAAATTTACTACGATAGATTAACCATATGTTTAAAACCCCACAATCACATCCTTTAGTGTAACTTACTGTACCTTTATGCAACATGCACATGCATGTGCTTATGCACCCACTCTAGGCATGGGTCACTGACATGTCAATGCAGTTGGTGCAATATAACCAAGTACTGTAATTTACTATATGAATTCAAGGTGCTTGTATTTAAATAATTCCATTTTGTGCAGTTTTATAGTTCTAGTCTAGACTACATGTCAGAAATAAACATTATAATTTTCATCCACTATTTTTGTCAGACATCTTTAAATAATTTCCAAATGTGGCATTGTTTATCCAGTGAAAACAATGAGCTCACAGTATCTCCATGTTACCCAATAGCTAAAATTAACTTTAACGCGAGCAAATTGCAAAACACATCAATGCAGCTGTAATCATAACATCATATATAAAACAATGACAGGGAATATTTAAAACATTAGCTGATCTATATAGAGACAGAGCCTCTTGCAGACCAAAACAATCATATACTTTTACTTAGTTTCTATGTAATATTAGTGTAGGAATAAAGCGTTCAGTAAATTAGTGTAAATTACCTGCACCGCTGCCACATTCAAGGGAGTTTCATCCTTTTCACTCAGTGATGAAGTCAGAGGCTGTCTTCGTGCCCGTCTATAAAATCATTGTCGTTTATTATGTGAAGGTACTGGCACATTTGTTATCCTTAATGCGTTTTAGTTCATTGATGATGAGAGCACATATGGACAAACAGTTACATGAAGTGTTTCCCCCTCAATAACTCTATAATACATTCCTACTTTTTGTACTTTTTAGTACATTGGCATTTTGAGCAGGTTATATATTCATCTCTACTTTTTTCCCCAGAAAACTAAATTGAAACAATTAATAAAGTTAAGCAATGAATTGTGTTATATGATTTACAATAAGCAGTATCTTTTAGGCATATATGCTTAATAAACTTGGTAATAACTACATTTGGTAACAAATGGTCAAAACATAGAGTACCATATATAATTTTGATATATATTGTTAACATATATGGTCATATCATATAACACAATATACCATTTTAATATATATTGTAAACATATATGGTCATAACATACAATACCATATAAAAGTTAAACATATATATACTTTCAATATATGTTTATATACAAATTGTACTATGGGAAATTCATATATGTTATAAACATATATCTACATATATCAGAAGATGGATATATGTGATAATAATATATTGCCCTATATTTTTAACTATATATGAGAGTAGCACTTCTGATATAGGTACATATATGTCATATATTACATTTCCGTATGGGTAATGATAATTCAAAAGGGTATGCAGCCATCGTTGGTTTCCTTTATTATTATTATTATTTGTATAGCACTTTTTATATTGCAAATTGTCTCAATAAATAAATGACAAACTGTATATTTTCATTTCATTTATTTTGGATTCTGTTTGTCAACTTTCTTAGGAATTGTGTGAAAATCCTTTTAACTTTTTGTTCATATTTATGCAGAAATATGGAAAATTCTAAAGGGTTCACAAACTTTTAGGCAGCACTCTATATGTGTGTTTAATTAAGCTATTAATGTCTCTAATCCAGCAATCGTATATGGGCATTTGTAATGCTGCAGTTATCTGACAATAATGCAGATTTTTAACATTTCAGCAAGTATTATTAAGTATTGAAAACAGCAGCGACTGAGAGAGGATAAAACCACTCACTGCTGAATCAGTGTCCATTTCCTATTTTATTTCATGTTCAGTTATATCATCAGAGAGGAAGCGCGTAGGAAATCACACATTTAAAATTGGGCTTTTTCATATATTCTCCAAAAACTTGTTGAGGGCAAGAATTAAAATACCAAATATTTAGAATGTAGGCTACCAGCAGTAAGTTGAGTAGTAAAGAAATGGCGGACAGACAAGAAACAATAACTATATCATAACAGTCCAATAGATGGCAACATCCAAATGTATCATTGCCCCACCCACCCTAAAACAAAGGCTAAGACGAAGTGTTCTTCCTTATACGCAGGCTTGGCTATCGAAAACATGTTGATTTATATTCGGAATTCGGTTGATTTATATTTTCATAAATGTTTATACTCTTTTCCATGTTAAAAAAGACTTGCATCGATGCATTATGGGGGATTTAATTACCACGAATTTTCTCAGATGTCTTTCCAGGAAATATGATTTCAGATACTGTGTTCATCTACCTGTTGGTGTTGTCTAGTGGTAAGTTGGACTTCATTTCATGAAATGTGGTTGAAATGTTAAGACACGATGCACATGATCATTTAAATTACATTAATGAATTCTGAAATTATTTATGAATTCCGTAAAAGTTAGAAACGTTTAAACAACCCTTTTCCGCGATTCAAGCTATTGGTTTTTAAAAACGAAAGTACACAGTAAAATCCCAGTGTTAAATCAACACTGTTCAAAATTAATATTTGGTCCCACTCCAAATAGTGTTAAAATAACACTGACGCAAGCTAACATTAATGAGATAATTAAGTAATTAATTGATTATTGGCGATGAAACACCTGCTGTTAACAAGCAGAATCACTGAACAAGAAAAAAAACAAAAAACACTAGAACTATAACTGACTTAGCCACAGCCAGAAGAAATCAACAACATAAAAGAAAACATTAAATATTTTTACTAACCAGTCTGACCATATTCTGTCAGACAACTGCAGAAATCTTATGAGAATTAGCAGAGGGTTCAAATATTAATAGTTTACTGGTCAAAAAATTATACCACCGTCATGGGCCCGATTGGTGTTTGCTGTCAGTTGGATTTTTGATCCTTTTAAAACTGTAAGTAATTAACTTCTAAGCTTGGTTGCAATAGTTTTGTTACAAGCACTTGCCTACCTTTTAATCAAATCGTGTGAGTTACTTTTTTCTTAGAAAATGTTTGAGTAATCATCCAAAATATTTTGTTTTGTTTTTGGGTTATTGACTGGGTTTATTCATACTACCAAAAAAAAAAAAAAAAAAAAGTCCCCTAATACTAAAATAAGGAAAACTTCAGCTCAAGCTTTTTAAAAAGAAAAATTATTCTGTGATCCACAATGGTGGTGACAGTAATTATTATACTGGGGCATGTAGGGGTTTTTTATGGTGTTACCCCATGCATTGCAGTGTGAAATGTTTTGTTGATTGTCCCTTTTTTAGATTCATATGCTGATTCTTGATGTGTCTTGTATCACATAATGCATGACAATAAACAATAAGCACATAGATTTAAACTCATTCACCATGTTTATTACATAATTATTTTTGCTAAAACGTCTTACTAATTAAATGCTATTCTTTTTTATTGATTCCCCTACATTTTTTTAGGTGTGTTTGGTGTTGAGACACATGGAGTAAAGACAGTTAAAGTGATGGAGGAGATTCTGTCCCCTTTTTCACCGATGTTAAATCAAACAGAAATCAATTCTGTGGACATTTGGGAATATTCCAATAGCAGTTTTTAAAAAGGGGCCAATTTGTATTTTTCAATAATGATGGGATATTCAAGAGAAACTACATATGGACAATAAAACTGGATCTCGCCATCAGCCAAAAAGATCTGAACTGTGGGCTTTACCAACTCCCGATCATGCAAAGTCTTACAGAAGAGATTAATGTTACTTTTATGGGAATCATGTCACAAATGCACAATTAATTCTTGTCTGAACAGAATATGTAAAAGTTTTTTTAAAACAAATCAAAAATCTTAAACAGCTAAATACCTAAAAAATTAAAATAATAAATTAATAATGATAGCTTTTTTTTTTTTTTGTATTTTTCAGCTCCCCTTCCCTTCCGATTTCAGAATATTACATTGTTCTACATCCTCACCCGGATGTTCATCAGTCCCAAAAAGTCTCCCGCTGTGTTGTGTGAATGTGGGAAATTTCTCTCTCCCGGGACAAAGGCGTTTTTGTCCCGCATCAGTGTGTCATCTCAGCATTAGTCTCTCTACCTCGGAGATCAACTGTTTGGGTGATTCTGTTTTGTGACATTCACACAACCCCGGGCTAAACACCTCAGCATCACTGAACTCTGTCTGTCTTGTTCAGGTTTGTCCCTT
>NW_026129088.1:0-5219 GCF_022985175.1 Labeo rohita
CAAACTTTATAAGTCCCGGGGGCTTTACATTTTTGCAAAACCAGGAAACCTTATGAAGTATATTTCATTTAAAATAATAAATTATTTTCCCCAGACATAAAATGGTTTTGTATTGTATAATACAAAAAAAAACCTTTGTTTTATTAAAATCATTTTTTTTATTTGTTTATCGTATAACAATAGGATAATATTAGTTTTTTTAATACTTGTTCATGAATAGATGTTTAAATCAAACAAAATAATTGTTTCTCAGATAAAAAATAATTTTTTAAACATAGTAAAAAGCATGGAAGGTGACTACAAAATCTACCATATGTATATAACAGATGCTCATGTTTCTCTTACGTTTTTTTTTTTTTTTTCTAGTGGCGATACCTGCCCCAAAGATGAATGCTACAGAATGCCAAATGAAGAGTGAGTATCAGTGTAGTTAAACTGAGATGTTCAACTACACTGTTTTTTAAAAAAAATTTTCCCTGGACTACTGATGATGAGTTTTTTTTTTAAACCATGGAAAAAGCAGCAATCACTTAAATATCATATAATTTACTTATTTCACTTGTTGAACAGAACCCAAAAACAGTTTTCAGGAATGAACAAAGTCTTTCCGTCTTTTTAAAAATGGTTAGATCAGTGTATAATGATGTTTTTTGACCTTCATTATGTATGTTTTGATGATACTGTGTTGTAAAAAAATACAAATAGTCTAAACTCCATTTTTAAATCTCTCTTTTTTTTCACCTGACAGTCACAGTCTCATTGATGGGCCATTAGGGAGGTGTTCGGGTGGGGGCGGGCGGGGGATCCATCGCACTTTTTTGTTTACGAGACAAAGACATAGTCACAGGCAGGGCAGACGGGGCAGACAGATATATCACAGGCAGGAAAAAAATCCAAAAAAGACGATAGCCCAAAGGGCAGGCGGCTAGACAGTCAAAACGAGAAAACCAGGGGGAAAGAAAAAACACTGGGGACTAGGAACTCGGAACAGGAAACTAGGAAACGCTAACAATACAAACTACAACAATCCGTGAAGTGCACTGGGAAGGCCCGGGGGCTTTATAGAACGCCTGATTGGCAGGGGCTGCACAATCAGTGCGGTGGAGGATGGGAGATGCAGTCCGGATGCAAAGTAACAGTCGGGGGAAAGGAAAGGAGAGAGTGACATCTGGGGCAGCGGCCCGCGGGCACCGACCAGACCCTGAAAAGCCCCCAAGGAGGGGTTCAGACGTCCAACAGAAAAAGAAAACAGTCCAGGGGGTGGGGGGGGGTCAGGAGACTGAGGCAGAACCGGCTGGGAAAAGGGCCCCTCCAGGGGGGCAGGGGGGAAACCCCCTCAGGGCGGAGCAGGAGGCTCAGGAACCCCGGGGGGAGGGAAACAGGACGCACGCCCCTCAGGGCAACAGACTTGGAACCCTCAGGGGGGGAGCGGGGGCGCAGGAGCCCCGGGGGCGAGCGGGGACCCCTCAGGGCAAGAAGGGGGGAGCGGGAGGGCGGAGCTCCGTGTGGCGGAGCCGGAGCAGGAGTCTCAGGCTTTATAATATAAGGTGGTTTTTCATGCACACAAGGAGAATGAAAAAGTAACAGAGGCGCAGAGGATTCCAGGGCCATATGAGGGCGGAGCAGAAGGCGCAGGAACCCCAGGGCGGAACAGGAGGCAGAGCAGGGAGGCGCTGGGACCAGGCAGAGCAGACCCCGGCGCTTTGGCTGGGACCTGGGGAGAGCAGGGGGACAGAGGAGACAAAACAGGAAGAGCAGAGAGCAGGAGCCTCCCAGGCTGGAGCAGGAGGCACCGTGGAACTTCCAGGACGGAACTGAGGGCAGCAGGAGTTTGAGACCTCCAGGGGGCGGAACAGGAGGCGCCAGGCTCTGTGGGCTGAGCAGGAACCTGAGATAATGGACTGGGACCTGGGAGAACAGCGACAGTAGAGGGCAGACAGAATAGGGGAGAAAGCAGAGAGACCAAAGATAACGCCCGCCTCCCTAGGAGGATCCCAGCCGAAGCTGACACCTCAGGAAGGCAGCCCAGGCGCGGCTTCTCCAACAGGGTCGGCCTCTGGAGCCATTCTCGTGGTCAGCAGCGGGAGCCTCTGGAGTAGACTTGCAGAGACCAGACGGGACCCTCTGGAGCAGACTTGAGACCAGACCCAGGACCTCTGGAGCAGGCTGAGACCAGACGGGACCCCTCTGGAGCAGGCTTGAGACAGACGGGACCTCTGGAGCAGGCTTGTGATCGGACGTGATCTCAGGGCGGACATTATGAACAGGCGTGATCTCAGGGCGGACTTATGAACAGAGCGTGACCTCAGGGAGCTGACTTGTGAACAGATGTGACCTCAGGAGCACAGTGTGCAGACCACACACCAAATGGCAACCGCCATTACGGGGAAGAGCTCGCGGCGGGTGGCAGGACCTCCTTAAAGGTGGGTCTAGAAGGTATTAGGCCATTGGGATGTTCGCTGCCCTCACTGATGCTAGTGGTGGGTCCAGCACGCCGGCCAGCCCTGATATAGGCCATGATTTTGGGATGTCAGACGAGGCATGGCACGGCTCTGGAAGGTCAGACGAGACGTAACTTGGCTCGGACAGATAGATGAGACATGACGAGGCACTGGAGGTCTGATGAAACATGGGGAGGCTCTGGGCCATCGGGGCAGGACGGGACTTGACTCTGAAACAACAGCAATACCTTGACTTGGCTCAATAAGTGCCGCTGTGACTTGACCAGATTCGTGAAGATCAGTAGTGAACTGACTTGACTCTTGGAGATCAGCGGTGACTTGAACTGGCTTGTGAAGATCAATGACTTTACTTGACTTAGGAACCACGACTGTGACTTTGCTCGACTCAGGAGGAGCGGCCCATGACTTCACTCTCCCAGCTTGTGAAGGTTAACAATGACTTTACTTGGCTCAGGAAGCGACAGCCTTGAGGTTGCTTGACGAGGAACGACAGCCTTGGCGTTGCTGGATTTGGAAGCTTGACTGGACTTGGTGCTTGACTGGACTTGGAAGCTTGACTGGACCTGGAGGCTTGACTGACCTGAGGCTGACTGGACCTGAAGCCACAGCTGTAGCCTGACTTGGCTCGAGCAGCGGCTGAAGCTTGACTTGGCTCTGGAATAACAGCAGCAGCTTGACTTGGCTCATGAGGATCTGCTGTAACCCGGCTTGGCTCATGGAGATCCGCTAACGGGACTTGACTCATGAACAACATGGCTTGCTCAGGAACAACAGCTGTAACGTGACTTGACTCAAGAACAACATGGCTTGACTCAGGAACAGCAGCTGTCAGGATTTGACTCAGGAACAACATGACTTGACTCAGGAACAACAGCTGTAACGTGATCTGACTCGTGGGGAACAGCTGTGACTTGGCTTGGACTCATGGAGAACGACGGCTGTGTCTTGGCTTGACTCATGGAGAACACAGCTTTGTCTTGACTTGACTCTGTGTCTCGACCTGACTCTGTGTCTCGACCTGACTCAGGGGTAGCCGCCGTGGTGTGAAGGAGCGCCATTTTAGCTGCCCATACCGACATTAGGGTGAGTCCAGCACGTGGGCCCATCATGACCACAGGTGGCGTCCGGGTGCTGGCCACAGGTTCAGGAATGGCGGCTATCTTGTGGAGTGGCTTGGAGACGGGTGGCCATTTGTGCAGTGGCTCTGGCGTGGCAGCCATCTTGTGCAGTGGCTCTGGCGTGGCAGCCATCTTGTGCAGTAGCTCTGGCGTGGCAGCCATCTTGACAGCTTTTGGCACAGGAAGGATGGCTGTAACTTGACTTGAGATAGGGGCGATAGCTCTGACTTGACTTGACACAGGAAACACAGCTTTAACATGACTTGACACAGGAACATGAACCGTAGCTTGACTTGAGCTCAGGAAACGCAGCTGCAACTTGGGTAGACTTGGAAACTTGACTCGACTCAGGAAATGCAGCTGCAACTTTATATGGCTCCAGGCGGAAAACTTGTTTGTGGCGCCGTGATCCGGCGTTACCGCCAACCTCGAGGGCGCGGCTGCCATGTCCGCGTTGTCGCGGTCCTCCTTCGCGATCCTCACAGTACACGGCGAGCCCCACACGATAAGGCAAATTCATGAAGCGGCCAGAGATGAACAGGACCCTCGCGTCTGAGTCTAGCCTTTAGAGGCTCATTAATGCAATCGCAAAATATCTCCATAATGATACAGTCCGGGAGGGTGGAATGGTTAGCGATAGACAGAAACTCACGGATGTGCTGGTCGAGAGAACGTGATCCTTGTTTTATTCTGAATAAATAAATAATTCTGAATAATTTATTCTGGTGCCAAACACCCTCAGAACCCAGAGGGTTAACCACCAAATCTTCCTGTCAACTCTCTGGCTACCAATAGCTGCTCGCATAAAATTCAAGGCAGTAATGTTTGCCTACAAAACCACCACTGGCTCTGCACCCCTTTAACTAAATTTATTATATCCAGACTTGTGCCCTCTAGAAGCTTGCTTTCTGCAAGTGAATGGCACATTATTGTAACATCCACAGAGGAGTACAAAATTACTTTCACAGACTTTTACATTAACTGTTTCCTCCCTGGTGGAATGACCTGCCCAACTCAGCTGCCCAGCTGAGTCCTTAGCCATCTTCAAGAAACACATCTCTTCCATTTTAATTGCACTCTTCCACTGCTGGCCAAATGGGTGCCCTAAGAAGAATTGTATTGTTGTGTCCCCTCCCTCAAATATTATGAAAGAATCATGTTCCTTTCCTTGTTTATTTTAATTTTTATTCCCTGCAACCATATGATTATTATTAATTAACAAAACATAAAATGCAATTGGCTATACTGTATAAAAACAATGAGGCAATTAAGGAATGGAAACAAGAATAGTAAGGCAGATGCATTGGGTGTGGTAAAATTATTACTGACATTACAACATGTTATTAATGTCAACCAAAAAGTCTCACAGGATTATAAACATACCTTAAAGTCATACATGGGTTTCATCTTGGGCTTATTTTTCTTTTGCTTTTTTTCCGGCGCCGGACTGCTGATTATGATCATTTGCAGTCAGCTGCAGTCCAGTCAGCTGCAAATATATATATATATATATATATATATATATATATCGTGGCAGGAGGAGCAAAACGACAGACACAGTGGGCGTGACGTCAGGCCTCGGAGAGGCTTTTATTAAACAAAAGTGTCCAAAAGGGAAAATCAAAGTGTTCAAAATAAA
>NW_026129089.1:0-91220 GCF_022985175.1 Labeo rohita
AGCTTTCCCAACGCGTGTGGACACAGCAAGGATTGCCAATTGCTGCCAGACCAGAGAAGAGTCTGTTCAAGACTATTACCATCGACTGTATGAGACTTTCAACAAACACAGTGGCTTGGAAGAGCCCAACGAAAGAGGAAATCAACCTGGCACCTGGGAGTGTCACTTGCGAAGCTGGTTTCTGAATGGACTGAGACCAAAAATTGCGCAAGCAGTGAAATGCAACTACATCGAATGGAAGAATGGACGAATGACCGCTATTTTAGCGCATGCTCTGCATGCCGAAGAACAACAAATGGTGAAGAAGGAAAAGGTTAAAGCAAAGACTGACAAATTACAGCTGGCCTTAGTGCAGGCTGTATCGAGACCCAGTGGTTATTTGGCTCCCCGATATCAGCAGACGAAAGGGGGAAGAGAAAGAGGATGGGACGGAAGACCCTCAAGCTGGAAACCCAGAGCAACGGTGCTGTGTGATCTGTGGAACTGATGATCATGTAACCAGAAAGTGCAGTAAATGTAGACTGTGCAAAAAGGATGGCCACTGGGCTCAAGAGTGCCCAGAGAACCAGAAATATCAAGCAGACTGAAGCGAGGGAGACGGAGAGCAGGGAGGAGGGGTCCCGGATGAACAGCAAACAGCTACAGCTCAGGGAAGTGAACATCTTTTAACCACACACACATACACCGATGGACATACTGCTCTCTGCAGTGAAAAAAAAGCTTGCATTTCTTTGTGTGTTTCTGATTTGAGTAATGACTTTTCTGATAAATGTTGAATGATAGGATTTTTAAATATGTCAAAATACCCCATGCTAGAGGAGGGGGTATTAGTTGAATTTCTAGCAGATTCTGGGACATCAAGATCTTGTTTATGACCATGTGACTTGCCATGTCAACCATCATTAACTAATAAAATAAACATGTCCACTTCTGCATCAGGGCATACAGTTTTTGAAAGATTCACAGCGGCCCTAAATTGTGAAACAGAGGGGGCAGAGTGCTGAAACATGCATTTTCTTATTCACCAACATGCCCTACACCCCTTATGGGTTGAGATTTGATGTGTAAACTTTGGTGCTGGTCGCAGACTCCTGTCAGAGTGATGTCAGTGGGCCTATGAATGGTGTGTAATAAACAATGACTGGGCTCAGATGGTGTGCAAATTGGCTAAAAACAAAACCAGGCCATTTGACACAGAACTTATGTTGCCTGCCAATTTACATTGCATGTCACATGTCATAGTGGATGTTCACAAGATGAACACTATGAAAAGACTGGTTTGAGGGAGAAAAAGGAGAGATGCTGTAAATACTAACAACATGTTTTTGAACATGTGAAGATGAGATAGGGGTTGATGAGGATACAACCAGCAGTGGAAGTTACAGTGAAATGTGTTAAGTGATTTGAGGAGAAAATATTTGAAATTTCAAGCATGGGGCATTTAGTTTTGATGATTAACCCATTCATATCTATATCTATATCTATAT
Source organism: Labeo rohita (assembly GCF_022985175.1). Lineage (NCBI taxonomy): Eukaryota > Metazoa > Chordata > Actinopteri > Cypriniformes > Cyprinidae > Labeo > Labeo rohita. The sequence goes on from NW_026129089.1 coordinate 1,488, forward strand.
CTATCTATATATTTAATTTTGCTTGGTCTTAAATTTGCTTTGTCTTAATTTGAGACTTTGGAATTATAAACAACATTCATGTTTTGTATCTGTGAAGTGACTGAGGGTCTGACACATCTGACACAAGAGATGGTTTAGGAGGGGTCCATAGGATAAGACATATGGATGACAAGGGGACCGTGTAGGCAGGAAATAAGTTAGGGAGGTACTGAAACCATATATCCAATGACCCAGAAAGGTATTGGGGCCATAAATACAAAGATTTGAATCTTGGTAGTGTGACATAGTAAAATATGTTTATCTGTTTCTTACCATGTGTGGAAAGTTACCAGTTAGGAGATGTAACCTGAAGGCTGGGGAAGAGATATAAGTTGGAGTGAGCCCTCCCTTCTTGGTCACACTCTGCAGCAACCTGTGTTTCTTTATGACTGTCTGACCTTCTTTGCAAAGAATAAACTTATGAAAAGACAATTGACTAAGTTTGTCTCTTAAAGGAACACTCCACTTTTTTTGAAAATAGGCTCATTGTCCAACTTCCCTAGAGTTGAACAGTTGAGTTTTACCGTTTTCAAATCCATTCAGCTGATCTCCAGGTCTGGCAGTAGCACTTTTAGCATAGCTTAGCATAGATCATTGAATATGATTAAACCGATAGCATCTTGCTCAAAAATGACCATATATGTGACCCTGCACCACAAAACCAGTCATAAGGGTCAATTTTTCAAAATTGAGATTAATACATCATCTGAAAGCTGAATAAATAAGCTTTCCATTGATGTATGGTTTGTTACGATAAAAAATATTCGGCAGAGATACAATTATTTGAATGTCTGGAATCTGAGGGTGCAAAAAAATCTAAATATTGAGAAAATCACCTTTAAAGTTGTCCAAATGAAGTCCTTAACAATGCATATTACTAATCAACGATTAATTAATTATTAATTATTGACAAATACTGGAAGTTTTTATTTCTGTAAGTCAATAAACTACAGTAGACATTTGTTCAGATGAATTTTGGGTTAACTGCAGCTCAAATGGTAACTGGTTTTCATCAACCAACAAGAGCATCTGTGTATGGTTATATAACATGTTCTTAGATATGATGTGGATTATCCTGAAGAATAAGTTGTTTTACAATATCTAGATCATTGGGGAGAACTGGGGCTAGCTGTCACACTTCTCCTGTAAAAAAAAAATATATATATATATATATTATTTAGAAAATTTCTGTACAGACATAAAATATGAAGTATTGCATAAATTAAATAAATAAATCTAAATAAAATATTTTAATAAAATGTCATTTTTTACTATTATATTTTGAATGTTGCTGTTTGTTAAAAGGGAAAAAAATACTCTTTGTAGAACTGAGAATGTTCTCATGCATGAAATATACATATCTCATAAAAATAATTATTCTGAACATCCTGTATACTTCTCCTTCAAATTACTTTACTTTTTTAACTGTTATGAAAACATATTTTTGCTGTATTAAAAACTTTCTAGTATATAAAAGTATACTTTAAAGTATGCTTTAAGTATATCTGAAGAAAACTTTGAGTACACAACTTGTTTACATCTATGTATATTTTTGTTATATGAATATCTGAACATACAAAACATCAAAAGAAAGTTCAGGGTATCTGTTTGTAAACAAACACATTTTATTCTAGTTTCATGCATTCTTTTTTAAACACTTGAATCTGGGTAAGTTTCATAAAAAAAAAAAAAAGAAATAACATTTTTAACAAAAAGCTGAAAAAATGTCTATGAATTGGATTCAGAATGATAATCAAAACATAGATGGAGCTGATCCAACACCCTAGTCATTATTACCTCTTTATTGGTCGACATTTTATTCCATAATGTTACAGTTTTGATGCTGTTTTATGTCTGATGATTGTGTTAGATTACATGTGGAATGTTGTTTAGGTTTCTTCTTCACTTGTGTGATTTGGAAATTCTCTACAGAAGATCTGCCCCCTACCATATAACAATGAAAACACGAATTCTAGGAGCACAAGTCTTCTTAAATATATTTAGACTTTTTCTAAGTATAAGTCAAGTATACTTAAATGTTATTTTAAGTATATTTCTGATTAGTACATGAAGCCCATTTCTGAGTACATAAAAAAATGAACTAAAAGCATACTTTCCTATTTTTAGTTTAAAAGAAGTATACTAATAGCACATTTGAATAAACTTCTTTTTTCGTAAGGGTAGGCTATTTTAGCATTTATAGCATTATACTGTGTTTTTGTAGCATATGGATTTCCAATGCTTTTTCTCATAATACTGTATTCTGAAATGTATTAAAGCATTTAGTTTGAATTTTTCAGTTGTTTGTGACTTGATGCGGTAATATTCAAGCTGTTTGAATATCCATTTGTAGTGAGTGTTATGTGTGGTTCTTTCATATAGGCTCTAGGGGGCAGTGGATGAAAAGTGGGAAAAAAAAAAAAAAAAAGTGGTAAGTGAATGCAGAAGTGGGGGATTTAAAAAAAAATGTTGCTCAAGGTCAAGCAGATATGGACACAATGCTATTGAAGACTGGTTCATAAATACATAGACATTTTTTTTTAGTTTGCAGAGTAATCACCTGATGCCATTGTTTAATGTTTTATATTTACTATCAGAGCAGTGTTGCTGTGACACCAGGATACATAAGTTATACACATTGTAAGTGAAAAGCCCAGTAGGCAGATTTTACTGTGTGTGACAAGTTACATATCAAAATTCAGCAGTTTTCAGCACACAAGGAAGTAGCAGTTTGGGTTAAGGGCACTGTCAGCAACAACTCTCATTGTGGGAGATACTGACTGACTACACATAAAAATACTGTGTTTGGGTGGCAAATGTTAAGTAAGAGTTACAAGAGCACAAATTGTGTCTTCACTGATAATAAGAGCTGTTCAGATAATTTTCATAAAACCAGAAGAGAATTTGAATTTGTTTCCACTGATCACATAAAATGTAAATTAAGTTAGATGATGCAAATGTGTTAAAGGTTAAAGTTAAGGACACAATTAAAGTGTTTAGTGGGTAAAAATAAAGCTGAACTCACACAGCACATTGATTTATTTATTTATTCTTATATTAAATAAATATTGTACAATAAAAGTTTATAAAAATACAATTACACTGATCGTTTTTATTACACATATAGATGGTGCAGCTTCTGTGATGTGATATTTTAGAAACTTTCTGGAAAAAAATCATTTCTGTGTGCTTCTGTTATCTTTGTGAAACCAGAAAATAAAGGCATTCCCTCTGATCTCAAACTTATAAAGACTACATGCTCATAAGATTAAATAAGTAAAAATGGATACAAAAAAAAAAAAAAAATCAAGTCTCAAAGCTGAACTTGCACAGAAAACAGTGGAAAATATTTTGCTTCTCTGTGCACCTTTATTCCTGGTTTTGTCTTTTGTATTTGTTTTGTTTGTTTTATTAATCACCTAATGAATGAAAAAAAAAAAATAAAAAATACAGGCTAGAATAATCATAATAATGCCACTTTATCAAGACATTTACATTTAACACTTCAGTTATAGCAGTGAACAATGGAGACAAATGTTCCTGGCTTCTGTCTTTTTCAGATTATGTAAATATACAGTACTGTGCATGTAAATAAGTAAATAAATAAATAAATAAATAAACAAGTTATGGCATTGTTTTTCACTTTACAACATTTTTCACAAGCATTTAAAACTTTTCACAGTAAACTGTAAATTTCTCTGTGAATTTTGTCACAGTTCAGAGTCATATATTTACAGAGTGTCATTTGCTGAATCCTCACGCATTCCTGCGTCATTGTGTTTCCATACACTGCAGAGTTTATCATCACTGTCAACTATGTCAGGAATGCAGATCTTAGTGCCACCGTTATTTTGACCTGAAAGAGAGAAACAAAGTCAAAGATGCAGCCTTTTCATTTACAATTCAAATTTCATTCATATTGGTTTAGCATTTTCAGCATTTTGTATTGTATGTATTATATCATTGTTGTATTGTGTCTCTGTATTATATGGAAAAAGTTTGTTCTGATAGTGATCAGACTGGTTCATTTAGTTTGTGTGTCAGCTGATGTTTGATGTTTTACATTCACTTAGGCGTAGAGTTACTGTTTTGACACTCAGCACCAGGATGCTTTAGATATAAACACTGTCAAAGATCCCAAACCCATTTCTCTACAGAATTCTGCTGCTTATCGACTGATGTGTTATTACATAATCATATTTGGTAAAGGATGTAGTTATAATATTAACAAACATAAAACAATATATAAATAAAACTAATTTAAACACATAAAGAAACACTTATAAAATATAGCTGGAAGCAGCGGTTACCGGGGTTTAAGCGCTTTAGGTACTTAAGCACATAAGGAAAAAAAAAAACATTATAATATTATTTAGCAAGCGTGTAGCCACCTAATCAATTATTAAATCAAATCAAATCCAGGTGATTTACCATAGAAATATGATGTTTTTATAGTACCAACTGAGGCCTGATCTCCCTAAAACTATGCATGCTTGTTTAAATCACCTGTCGCATGTGCTCAGTGTTTAGGCTTTATAGGCTTTTGAGTATATTTGGACAGGCCCCTTTTCTAAAGGACCCATTGTAGGGTACATTTTTAACATGTTTTTGATCATTATTGACCTAGAGAGTGCAGAGAATTGCACTGCGGTGTTTTTTTTTTTCCCCAGACTGAGCAAAAAGCTAGGACTAGTTCACAAAAGTAGTTTTTTCATATCTTCTCTAACATTTAAAAAATGGTTTGATTGACAGCAGTGGTTCTAGAGGCAAAGTTGTTTGGAATTAGGAGGTCTATCATATGATACAAATATCGACACAATGTACAATCGTTTATGCCCCCAGTGGCCAATCTCTTTCTCACCAAGTTTCGTTCCGATCAGCCTCTGTTAGCCTTGTCTAATAGATGCTCAAACTTCATCGGTCAGTAGTGGCCATGTTTTATTTAGATACGCATATGTCTCCATAGACACTTGTGGCACTTTGGACCAAGACTGTGCACAACAACTTTCATGGTGTTAAGATGAATTGTTGCCTAGTTATAGCCGTTTTTATGTTTTTTTCTTACATTCTTACACCAAGTGGCCAATCTGTGCAATTTTTTTCCTGTGACCTCAGCTTGAGGTCTTACATAAGTGTATTGAGTTTGGCGAAGATATCCCATTCCATTTAGAAGTTATAGGCATTTTCCTGAAAGTGGCCCTGCCCCCTTCTAACATTTTGGCATCCCTTTGCCACAGTGTGTCGAAAGTTCAACTATTTTTTGATAATTATTGATATTCACTCCCCAGAGAATCTTTCTGCACTGATTTGATTCTGATCAGGCGAAAAACCTAGGACTAGTTTGCAAAAGTAGGTATTGCAAAAAATGCAAAATACCCGAAATTTCGCCAAGCTCACGATCAAAACTGTGTTTTGTCCAGCATGAGCCAAGGATTCCAGTGACATAAGACAGTTGAGCCTGCGACTGATGGTTTAGGAGTTATGAACAGTTTTGTACTTTTGACTGCTGTAGTGTCCCGTGATAGAAAGTCTAAGGCCTTCTCAAGCCGTACAGCTGACCCATCTAATCTGCGGCCTATTAGGTATCAAACTAAGACTGCTCTAGAGACAAAAAGTAATGGCATCAAGTTAGCATTTTTAAACATTCGCTCACCAAAAAATAAATCATTTCTGATCAATGACTTAATAACCACATACAACCTGGATTTTATGTTTCTAATTGAAACATGGCTTGAAGACAGCTGCAGTGCAACAGTCCTCAATGAAACAGCCCCTCCTAACTTTACTTTCATCAGTGTCTGCAGAGCTGTTAGGAGAGGTGGAGGTGTAGCTGCTCTATTTAAAGATGTCTATCAATGTAAGCATGTGCATGGACCTACACACAATCGTGGACACACTCTTGATTTACTCATTAGTAAGGGTCTAAACATTTCATCCATTGTCATTAAGGACGTAGCACTATCTGATCACTTCTGTATTTTCTTTGATATATTGATCTCTGCTACCACTGAATCTAGATCTGTCTCTGTCAGAAAGAGATGCATTAATGAAAACACTAGTGTGCTGTTTATGAAGGCTATATCTTCAATGCCAAGCATTTCTGCAGACTCTGTTGATCTTCTCCTGGAGTCCTTTAACCCAAAAGTTAAGAATGTCATTGATGACATTGCACCAGTGAAAGTCAGTAAGATGACTGGCAGACAAAAATCATGTTGGAGAAAATCAACAGCAGTACAGAGTATGAAAAGACAATGCAGAAAAGCTGAGCGGATGTGGCGGAAGACGAAACTTGAAATTCACTATAGCATCTATAAAGACAGCCTTCATGCTTTCAATGTGGAACTAGCCACAGCAAGACAGAAGTTCTTCTCAAACCTTATAAACAGTAACCTAAACAACACACGCACTCTTTTTGCTACTGTTGAGAGACTAACAAACCCCCAAGTCAGATTCCCAGTGAAATGCTCTCTGACAGCAAATGCAATGACTTTGCCTCCTTCTTTTCAGAGAAGATCATTAATATCAGAAAGGTGATTAGCACATCCTCAAGTTATGCAGAGGTTAGACAGATATGACCGCAATTTCAAAAAGAAGTCACTTTGTCTGTTTTTGAAGCAATTGATAGCAAAACTTTGGAAGAAATAGTACAGCACCTTAAATCCTCAACCTGTAACCTTGACACACTTCCCACATCTTTTTTTCAAAAGTGTGTTTAACTGTTTAGAAGCAGATCTCTTAGAAGTGGTGAACACACTTCTTTCTGGGACTTTTCCAAACTCCCTGAAAACTGCAGTTGTTAAGCCCCTACTGAAAAAGAGCAATCTTGATAACACCATATTGAGCAACTATAGACCAATATCTAATCTTCCTTTTATAGGCATGATTATTGAAAAGGTAGTTTTCAATCAGTTGAACAACTACTTAAACTCAAATGGATACCTTGACAATTTTCAATCTGGTTTCCGACCGCATCACAGCACAGAGACAGCGCTCGTGAAAATAATAAATGATATTTGCTTAAATTCTGATTCTTGCAAAATATCAGTGCTGGTACTACTAGATCTTAGTGCTGCATTTGACACTGTCGATCATAACATTCTTCTAGAGAGACTGGAAAACTGGGTCAGGTTTTCTGGGATGGCTCTCAATTGGTTCAGGTCATACTTGGAAGGGAGAATAACCCTGTGAGTATAGGAGAGCATAAGTCTAAGTGGACATCCATGATATGTGGGGTCCCTCAAGGCTCAATTCTTGCGCCGCTCTTGTTTAGCCTGTATATGCTCCCACTAAGTCAAATAATGAGAAAGAACCAAACTGCCTATCACAGCTATTGATGACTGATGACACCCAGATTTACCTAGCTTTATCGCCAAATGACTACAGCCCCATTGATTCCCTCTGCAAATGCATTGATGAAATTAACAGTTGGATGTGCCAGAACTTCCTTCAGTTAAACAATGAGAAAACTGAAGTCATTGCATTCGGAAGCAAAGAGGAAGTTCTTAAGGTAAATGCATACCTTGACTCTAGGGGTCAAACGACTAAAAACCAAGTCAGGAATCTTGGTGTGATTCTGGAGTCAGACCTTAGTTTCAGTAGTCATGTCAAAGCAGTAACTAAATCAGCATACTATCATCTCGAAAACATTGCAAGAATTAGATGTTTTGTTTCCAGTCAAGACTTGGAGAAACTTGTTCATGCCTTTATCACAAGCAGGGTGGATTATTGTAATGGTCTCCTCACTGGCCTTCCCAAGAAGACCATTAGACAGCTGCAGCTCATCCAGAACGCTGCTGCCAGGATTCTGACTAGAACCAGAAAATCTGAGCATATCAGAATTGATTTTAAAGTACTTTTACTCATTTATAAATCACTCAATGGCCTAGGACCTAAATACATTGCAGATATGCTCACTGAATATAAACCTAACAGACCACTCAGATCATTAGGATCGAGTCAGTTAGAAATACCAAGGGTTCACACAGAACAAGGGGAATCCGCTTTTAGCTATTATGCTGCCCGCAGTTGGAACCAGCTTCCAGAAGAGATCAAATGTGCTAAAACATTAGCTACATTTAAATCTAGACTCAAAACTTATCTGTTTAGCTGTGCATTTACTGAATGAGCACTGTGCTTCGTCTGAACTGATTGCATTATGTATAATCATTTTCTGTTTTTAACTGTCTTAAATTTTTTAAATCAATTTTTTAATCATTTTTAAATCATTATATCAATCAGTTTTTTACATTTTACATTTTTTGTTTTATTGTTGTGATCATTGTTTTTATGATTGTTCTACTTCCTTTTATGTAAAGCACTTTGAATTACCTCTGTGTATGAAATGTGCTATATAAACTTGCCTTGCCTTGCCTTGCCGTCAGGCCGATTGGGCTGAGCCTCGATCACATTGTAGGCGGTGTGAGTACTACCATCCCTCCAAGTTTCAAGTCTCTACGACTTACGGTTTGGTCTGCACCATCAGTTTTACATGAAAATCGCTCATCCGTAACCTTTCTAAAAAAAACGAACTTGCTCATATTTCAGCTGTCAGCATTGGCTTGAAAGAAGACTCTGTCTGAGCTTCAAGTTCCAAGAGAACAAAGGGGCGAGGAAATTTAACCACCTGACTCCCCTCAGAAAGCGTATCAATGAAATGAAAAATCATAAACTGTAAGTAAAGAGGGTGCAGGACTGCTGTCTAATTGCTCCTGTAAAAACGACCGACTGACAGGGGACAATTCATCGGGTCTTCACCCTGCTTTCCACACCAGTCCACAAACACTTTCCACTTATGGCTATATAGAGAGGGAGCTCGTAGCTCAGTGATTTAATGTAACTCTTGCTGTGGCACAATCTCTGGCGGTGACCGTCTCCACTGACCAGCCAGACATGCAGGTTCACCAGTTCTGGATTGCGATTATGTCCCATGCTTGGTCCAGAAATTGTTTGCTTTTTTATTGAAAGTCCAAAGCACCTCAAGTGATTAGTGCGGCCAATCTGGCCAAGTTCAGATAGTCCAAATAATTCAGTACACGCAATCTTAGTGGGAAGAGCCACGGCCACATATTTTGTGATGTGCGTGAAGCCAATGACAAGCTGAAGGGCAGGACAATTAATTGGTAAGTTGTGCCTTTGAAAGTAATTCTTAGAAAGCACCTGTGATGAGGGGCCATTTGTATATGAATGTAGCTTGGTTCTGCTTTGACCACAAAATCTTGGGCCTTTCAGATGCTCAGGTTGTCTGCGAGAGGCAAAGGTGGATCTAAAGGTTTACCAGGTGGCGCGATGAGCGAATGAAGAGCTGAAGAGCTGAAGGTTCTGAGGAAATGCTATTCAGTGCCACCTTATATAGCAGTTGAGAATCTGTTTCGCACATTTGAATATCATTGGCCAGTGTATTGACGCATCAGTATTTCTTAAAAAAAAGAGTTTCTTCATACCCACTGAATCTTCTAACAACGATCATGCAGGGAAGTTGTCCTCATCAGTACTGAACAACTGTTTTGTGGTGAGAAAACTGAATCTTTTTTTTTTTGCTTTGAACGTCATGTTTTCGCAGCTGGATAAAAAATTTAATAAATAAATATACAATAATAATAATAATAATAATAATAATAATAAATCATTTATCAATTTAGATTTATCAAATCAAAATTAATCAGAAAACACGTACGTTTACTGTTGAAAGTTTACCTATGGAGAAATTTTGTGCAGTCGGGTGTTGCAGTTCCAGCATCTACCAGCAGGGACTGAAATGAAGCTGCTAACCAGTGTGACCCCCTGGTTTCTAATATTAATACATTAGAAATCTTGCTTTTTACTATCCATCACTCTCTTTCTCTCTATATATTTTTCTCTTTTAGAAAATCGTAAAAATGTAATTGTGATTTTTTTTTTTTCTCGTGTTAAAGCAATTGGATACAACAAATAATATTTATTGTAGTCTCCCGTGTACTTTTATAGATTTTTTTTTTTCCTATAGATCTGTGATGACTTCCGCTACCGGTCCGAACGCCGGAAGCGTGTTCGTAGTTTTAGTTTCTGTTTTCTTGAGAAAGTATTTATCGTAATATTATGTAGGCTATATATATTAATAATTGTAATAATTGAATCGGGACATCATGATCATCGGGTATGTTTTTGCTTTTCGTAATGAAATTCTGTTTTCAGAAAACGAGCCGCACTTTTCACACATTTCATTTAATTTCTTCCGCGATCTGTGCGAAAAGTGATCGTATTTGCATTTGGTCTGGTTTGTTTTGTTCCTTATTTAAACTAGCACTAAACAACCCATGTCCACATTGTTAATGCATTAATCACGATTTGATTAATTGAGTTACAGGTCAGTACCTAGAGAAATTATTTTGCTTTAGCCATTAGCATTAGCATGCGGTAATGGTCCTGGTGCATTTCAAGTTTTTGTTTTGAATAGTAATTTGATTGGCCGAGTATCACAATGCATTAATTTACTGCTTAATCATATTAACAGTTTCTACAGCATCTACAGGATAATTTTGCAACAGAATACTATTAAGAGAAAGTGTACATTTAGGTGAACATTTTGTTTATTCAATTGTGAATTGGTCCACTTTGAAAATTGAGTGATTTACAACTGGCATATCAAATCCAGTTAAGCTGAAACCCATTTAATGTTTATTTTTAACTGAAATGACGATTGCCATAATGGTGTGTTTTTGTTGTTTCTGCAGTTGGTGCTTCATCTGTGTGTTTGCAGTGCTGATAAATAAAGGTGAGCATCTGAACTAAATTTGAATGATGTATTATGCCACATGTATAAATTCCAGATTATTTGTTTACAGTTTGTTTTATTTCAGTGTGTCTGCAGGTCCCAGTAGAGGCTGTTATTGGTGGTTCTGTTGTCCTGCTGTGTTCTTCAACTAAACCTGATCTTAAACTTCAAGATACTGATGTGTACTGGAGACACAATGACAGTGAGATTGTGTGTGATATAATTAAGGGTCAAGATTTAGTCACAACACAGAACCAGCAGTACAAGAACAGAGTTAAAACTTTCCCTGATGAGTATAACAGAGGAAACTTCTCCATCAAACTCATCAATCTCACTCACACAGATGCAGGAGAGTTCATCTGCCTCATCTCACAATCATCTGATTCAAATCAGGAGACTGTACAGCTGATCATCAAGGGTGTGTAAAAATAGCTAATTTATGTTTTCATGCTCATGCTTGCAATGTGTAGTGTAAAGTGTATTTAAATGATTTGGTTTTGGATTTACCAGGGGCCTGTTTCATAAAAGACGTTAAGAAAAGCAGGAATTACAGTCCAAACTTGACTTGAAATAACCTGGCAAATCAATCAGGGCTAAAGTGGTTCCATAAATGAGCATTTAAGTTCACGCAATCTCACTAATTTGATCTAGGTTCAGTGAGTCAAGATGATTTGATGTGCACACTTATTCTTAAGCATGGAGCAAATCGTTCCACTGTGTATAATTATTCCACCAAATATATTATTCCATTATATATATTAATATTCCATTTTGCTGTTTAACAGACGGAGCGCAATAGAATAAACACAGATAAATAAGGAGTCAAAATCATAACTTTCGGGATACAACAGCTTGTCAGTCAAGTAGTACCCCTTAAAAGGACATCTTTGTACCTTTTTTTTTTATTCGTTTTACCCCTAATAGGTACATATTAGTACCTTAGAGTAGTAATATGTACCCTTAAGGTACTACCTTAAGGTACATGTCCTTTTAAGGGCACTGCTCCAGTGACAAGCTGTTGTACCCAAAAAGGTACAATTCTGGCCCCCTTTTTTTCTGTAGCTGCACAATAATTTTGAGTAAAATACACATTTTGCTAAACTATTTGTAGAATTTAAACCTACATAAAATTGTACTTTCTCTCTCTCTCTGCAGAATCAACAGTAGAAAAAGGAAAAAATGACACTGAAAAAGAAAACCAAGGGCCAGACTGGACAAAGATATTGTTGATCTGTTTATTCACTGTATTAACTATAATTGTGTCTATAATAGTGTATTTCAAGTGTTGCAGAAAAAAAAAGAGCTCTCTCATATAGAAGGAACAGTGCTATAGTGAAAGGTAAAGGTGCATTAAGTGATCTCTGAGAAACGCAGTTGAAAGTAGATCAGACCGAGCACCAAAACACCTTGAAGCACCTTGAAATGTGCTGTATTATTCAGTGTGTTACTGAATGTGTTATTCAGTGTGTTCTGTGGTTCTTCATCCTTCATCTTCTCCATGGCATAAATGTTATGCAGCCACCACAGGTGTTGTTCCTTTCCTTTCCTTTCCTTTCCTTTCCTTTCCTTTCCTTTCCTTTAAGAATAAACTGACAGAATTGCTTTCAATACTGTTCATTTGTTACATTTCTGAGATTATGAGGAGTATGTTTTGACAGTTCTTCTCCCATTATGGAAAAAATATTTGGTAACATAGGGTCTCTCAAAACTATTGACCAGTGTTAATATTGGACATTACATTAAAGAATATGTAGTAATGTAAAAGGCAGTCTTAATTTTCTCATATTTCTTCTATTATACATTTAAAATGAATTGCACAGATGTGCTGTATACATTAAAATCTGTTTATGATAATTAAGCTTTGAATAATACTGTTTTATAATTTTGTAATTTATTATATAATGATATAATAAACAAAATACTACAACAAGAATTATACTACAAAAAACAAAAACAAAAAAAACAAATAAACACAATATCACACTTGTAGACTTGAGGCTTTATATATATATATATATATATATATGAATGTATATAATTATACACACACACACACACACATATATATATATATATATATACAGCCATATCTCAAGTCTACTAGTGTGATACTGCATTTATACAACAGTGTGTAAAGTTGAGATGTTTTCTAAACTTTTGCGGAGACAAATAACTAACCTCATTTATGTCTAGGAGAAATATTTGAGATGTTAAAGAGGTCTCACTTTTGATTTTAACCCCAGTCGGTCATTCTCAGCCATGAGAGCTGTATGACAATGCTATTGTATCCGTAATCCAATGGGATAGTCTTTGCTTGGATACAGACAGTCCTTTTGAGCAGCCATTAAAGGACAAAAAGCTGCTCATTCAATCTCAGCTTAGTGTTAAAGCATAGTTTGTGCATGGAGCAGAGCATCTGATGAATGAATGAGTTCTCCATGTTCAATCCTTCAGGGGGAAAAGCCAACAAAGTTATGACCTTGGCTCTAAACAGTGTTGAGAGCACCTTTGGTATGTAACTCTTCTTGGGTTTAAAAATAACCTGAAAATGATTCGGCATGGAGTCCATGTAAGCACCAAAAGCAGACGACACTTATAAGTCTTCTTGAGCAAGAGTGATCATAATTCAGCTGCCTGAGCTTCAAGTCCCAAGAGAACAATGTGAAAGGGGCAAGGGAGTTTAACCACCTCACTCCCCTCAGAAAGAGTACATGTATGTAAAGAGGGCGCAGGACTGCTGTCTAATCAGTCCTGTAAAAATGACTGACTGACACAGGACAATTCATTGGGTCTTCACGCTGCTTTCCACACCAGTCCACAAACACTTTCTACTTTTGGTCATAGAGAGGGAGCTCGTAGCTCAGTGATTTTATGTAACTCATGCTGTGGCACAATGTCCGGTGGTGACGGTCTCTGCTGACCAGCCAGACATGCAGGTACACCAGTTCTGAGTTGCGATTGTGTCCCATGCTTGGATGTCAGCAGTATGGTTAAGAAGTGGTCCAGAACTTTTTTGCTTATTTATTGAAAGTCCAAAGTGATCAAGTGATCAATCCAGCCAATCTGGCCAAGTTCAGATAGTCCAAATAATTCAGTACACGCAATCTTAGTGGTGAGAGCCACATCAACACATTTCGAGAATGTGCATGAAGCCAATAATAAACTGAAGGGCAGGACAATGAATTGGTAATTCTTAGAAAGCACTTGTGATGAGGGGCCGTCTGTATATGGAAGTAGCTTGACACTTTAGAAAGTGTTACGCTTTGACCACAAAGTCTTGGGCCTTTCAGATGCTCAGGTTCTGAGAAGCTGTAAAGTTTTGAATGAAGACAGCAGCTGAATTGAAGAAGAAAGGTTCTGTGGAAATGTTTTTTGGTGCCACTTATATAGCAGTTGAGAATGCATCTATTTTGCATGTTTGAACATCATTGACCAGTGTACTTGATGCATCTGTATTTTTCTGAGAAAGGAGTTTCTTCATAGCTACTGAATCTTGTAACAACAACACAGGGAAACTGTCATCATTACAACTTAACTTTTTAAAGATAGAAAATCTTAATAATTCTAAAAATGTTTTGGAAAAAAAAAAAAAAAAAAAACGAAGAAAAACGAATTTAATCATTTATTAAATCAAATTAAATCAGAAAACATGTTTAGTTTTGACAGTGTGTCTATGAAGAAATGTTGTGCTGTCTGGTGCTGCAGTTCCAGCGTCTACCAGCGGGGACTAAAATTAAGCTGCTACACTGTAAAACCCAATAGTTTACCTTACTTAGTTACAATTAGTTATCTTTACTTAGTTACTATACTTACTAGGTTTTATTAAGTTACAGCTATTTTTTAAGGCAAATAAAACAAATTACTTACTTGCTTTGAGTGATGTTTACTTAAAATATCCAAGTATCCACAAAGAAACCAATGACATTAATAAACCAGTGAGAGGCAGCAGTGCACTAATATGTTGCTAATGTGCAACATAACAACAGAAGAAGAAGAAAAAGTTTTTGAGATGGGGCAATTTTTAGTAGACTTTTCACTCACATCTTTCTTTCACTACTTGAATTCACTCATTTCCCAAAGTCATCTTGAATGTTGAATTTTCAGTACAACTGAAATATTAGAGAGAACATCACAATTTTTTTTTTTTTTAATACTCACCATTATAGTGAATAGTGTTACTTTTGGTTGGGCACTTGGAACTTTGTTTATGTTACTATAGTGTTCTTTCTATTGTTGCATCAATGCAACATGAAATTAGAGTTCTTTGATTTCAAAGAAAGAAAAGTAATGAATAGGTTGCTTTTAGAAGGTGATCTATATTCTAATTAAATCATTAGGTTGCATACTTTTCATGTTGATTAATGATGTTTTATGGTTTTACTGTTTTTCTATTTTTTATGAACACTACAAGAAGCTTGTATCTGTGTTGATACAATCTTTTAATATTTGGGGTAATGTGCGTGAGTCACACACAGACTACAACATTCAGCATGTGAATCACAACAATGGTAACAACTCAATTTTATTTATTTTTATTAACTGTATCAATAACCATTTTATGAGCTTTTTGTTTGTTTGTTTTTTGTTGTGCTACTACTGACACAAGACAGCAAATGAAATTGGCAAATACAAACAACAACAGTAAAGCAAAGCAATTGCATAATTTATTCATGTCGCAATGCACTCTGGGAGTCAGTGAGTACCTATTAGAGGAATGGAGTAATTACATAAATTAAAAGCATTAAGTAAATTCAACTTAAAATGGTTGTTAAAATGACTCTTATATTTAAGTAATGATTACTTCAAGTTTTCCAGTAAACGTTACTTAAATATTTTAGGGCAACCAGTTTCCTTAAGTTTTTTAAGTAAATTCAACTTAACCGGGTTTAGACCACTGTGACCCCCTGGTTTCCAGTCCCGGCGCCACGACACGCGACCCGGGGGGGCGCTTGTATGATTCTCAGGGTGGGCTAACGGGGAGTTATTGATGTATTATATATAATAAAATACGTCGTCAGATTTTAACTGAATGGATTATTGCCGCTTTTCTTACACACCAATGCATTAACAAACTCACAAACATCAGTGTGTATTAACAAATGTATTTTTTTGCTAGTAATTAATTTAAATGTCTGAAATATTATTTGTATGTGGCTGAAAACACTGAATCGTTGTGATATAGGCTAAAAGCACTGAGCGCGTCTATTTGTCTCAGCGCCAGATGGCGCAAAAGCACGCTGGACTTCAGCAGTTAAAGTTTAAATACACCTGTGATTGTCCGCATTGAATGGTTAAAATTGGGTGGGTGGTGTTTAATTCTTCATTCAACTGTGCCCCCCTTGACGCCTGGCCTGCTGGTTTCTATTGAAACATTAGAAATCTTGCTTTCTTACTATCCATCACTCTCTTTCTCTCTATAACGTGCTTTTTTTTCTCTTTTAGAAAATCGCAAAAAATGTGATCGTAATTTTTTATTTCTTGTTAAAGCAAATGGATACAACAAATAATATTTGCTGTAATTTCCCGTGTACTTGTATAGATTTGTTTTCCTATAGATCTGTGATGACTTCCGCTACCGGTCCGGGTCGCTTGAAGCATGTTTATAGTTTCAGTTTCTGTTTTCTTGAGAAAGAGTATTTTGTACTGTTATGTAGGGTATATATATTAATTGTATCGGGGCATCATGATCATCGGGTATGTTTATGATTTTCGTAATGAAATTCTGTTTTCACAAAACCAGCTGTACTTTCCACACATTTAATTTCGTATCTGCCGTCATCTGTGCAAAAAGTGATCATACAAGTTTGCGTGATTGTATTTGCATTTGGCCTGGTTTTTGTCCCTTATTTAAACTAGCACTAAACAACCCATGTCCACAGTGTTAATGCTTTAATCACGATTTGATTAATTAAGGTACAGGTTAGAGAAATAGATGGAACTATTATTTTGATTTAGCTACACTAGCATGTGGTATTGCCTTTGTCCTGGTGCATACGCAGTTTTTATTTATTTTGCATAGTAATTTGACTGACTGAGTCTTACGGTATATTTATTTACTGCTGAATCCCTTTTTATAGTTTCTACAGCATTTACAGGATCATTTTGCAACAGTATATTATTAAGAGAAATGATACATTTGGGTGTAAATTTTGTTAATTTAGTTGTGAATTGGTGCACTTTAAGAAATTTAGTGACAACATGGCAAATAAAATTCAGTTGACCTGAAACCCATTTAATGCTTATTTTAACCTGAAAGGAAAATTGTCGTAATAGTTTATTTTTGTTGTTTCTGCAGTTGGTGCTTCATCTGTGTATTTGCAGTGCTGATAAATAAAGGTGAGCATCTGGACTAAATTTGAATGATATGTTATGCCACATGTATAAATTCCAGATTATGTGTTTACAGTTTGTTTTATTTCAGTGTGTCTGCAGGTCACAGTAGAGGCCGTTATTGGTGGTTCTGTTGTCCTGCTGTGTTCTTCAACTAAACCTGATCTTAAACTTCAAGATACTGATGTGCACTGGAGACACAATGACAGTGAGATTGTGTACGATATAGTTAAGGGTCAAGATTCAGTCACATTACAGCACCGCC
Source organism: Labeo rohita (assembly GCF_022985175.1). NCBI lineage: Eukaryota > Metazoa > Chordata > Actinopteri > Cypriniformes > Cyprinidae > Labeo > Labeo rohita. The sequence continues at coordinate 18,872 of NW_026129089.1, forward strand.
AGTACAAGAACAGAGTTAAAACTTTCCCTGACGGGTATAACAGAGGAAACTTCTCCATCAAACTCATCAATCTCACTCACACAGATGCAGGAGAGTTCAGCTGCTTCATCATACACTCATCTGATTCAGATCAGGAGATTGTACACCTGATCATCAAGGGTGTGTAAAAATAGTTCATTTTATGTTTTCATGCTCATGCTTGCAATGCGTAGTGTAAAGTGTATTTAAAGTCCAGGAATTACAGTCCAAACCTGACTTGAAATAACGTAACAAATCAATCAGGGCTAAAGTGGTTCCATAAATGACCATTTAAATTCACACAATCTCACTAATTTGATCTAGGTTCAGTGAGTCAGGATAATTTGATGTGCACACTTATTCTTAAGCAGCTCTTAATGCCATGGAGCAAATCGTTCCACCATGACAAACAGCGAAAATATTTTTGGGATGTTTAATGCTTTAAAAAAATAAAATAAGAAAATAATTTGATGTATTTTCCTCAGTGCATAACTGACAAATCACAGATGAATTCTTCATCTATAAATGTTAGAGAGTCATGCAAATATATCCATTTTGCTGTCAGGAGTGAACGTGTGCTGCTGCGCACTTAACAGACGGAGCACAATAGAAAGGGGTCAAAATCATAAATTTTGGGAAACAACAGCTTGTCAGTCGAGTAGTACCCTTAAAAGTACATCTTTGTACCTTTTTTTTTTTTTTTTTACCCCTGATAGGTACATATTAGTACCTTAGAGTAGTAATATGTACCCTTAAGGTACTAATATGTACCTTTTAGGGGTAAAAAAAAAAGGTACAGACATGTCCTTTTAAGGGTACTGCTCCAGTGACAAGCTGTTGTACCCCAAAAGGTACAATTCTGGCCCCCTTTTTTTCTGTAGCTGCGCAATAATTTTGAGTAAAATACACATTTTTCTAAACTATTTGTAGAATTTAAACCTACATAAAAGTGTATTTCTGTGATAGCAGTAACTGTAAATCAAATGTAAGCTAGGTAATAAGCTAATACAGCCCTAATTACTAATTTAAATGATTTAATGTGTATTCCTCTTACCAGTTAAAATGTAGTCTGTATTCTATTATTTATTTTAATTTTTAATTTAATGATTTTAACTTTTAATTTAGTGTTTTAATGATTTAAAGACTGTCATAGCTGTCATAAATCCAGAGAAAATATTGATATATGTACATTTTTTGTATATGTGAATTAATGTGTGTGTTTTATGTTCAGATGTTTTCATGTTTAACTAAATGTGCTGCCTGTTGTGGCCAGGACCCTCTTGTAAATGAGATTTATTTATTTTATTTCTTGGTTTAAAAAAAAAAAAAAAAGTTAGTTAAATAATAATAATAAAGGTTGAACTAAATATTTGAAAGTTTAAATTAAAAAAAAATATATATATATATATCCAGAATGTTATTGCATACACTATAAATAATAGACAGGTCTGTTGTCTTTATCACAGTGAAGTAATATTTCTCTTTCTCTCTGATTTTTTTTATTTATTTATATATTATTTTAAGAAAAAAAAATAAATGACACTAAAAAGGAAAACCAAGGGCCAGACCGGATGAGGATATTTTTGATCTGACATTTTAATCTATTAATTGTTGTGTCTATAATAGTCTATTTGATGTTTTGGTGGAACGAAAAAAAAAAGAGCTCTGCCTGACAAATAGAAGGAACAGTGCTATAGTGAAAGTTAAAGGTGGATTAAGTGATCTCTGAAAAACACAGCTGAAAGTAGATCGGACCAAGCACTAAAACAACACTTGTAGCCAATCAGCACTAAGGGGCGTCTACACTCATGGTGGAGAAGGTGACTGTTGTGTAGCGTGTTTGTAAATTTGGATGCAGAGCTATCAAGATAGAGGTGCAATTATTTTGGGTAGAGGCATATTTGTTTTGGTTATTTTAAATATCAACCACATTTTTCAGAGATCACTTACTCTGCATGTAAAGTGGACCTATTATGTCCTTTTACGATTTCTTGATCTGGTTTTCGGGGTGTAGTAGAATAGGTTTTCATGCTTAATTGTTAAAATAATATTTCACATATTTTATATTATTATTTGTATTATTGCATTATCTCTTTCAAATTGATCTTTCACAATACAATAAAGAGCCACAAAATGGTATTTAATGTTTGAATTTGTTTAAAACTGACATTATAAAGCTGATACCTTGTTTCATACCAGAAGAAACCTGCTCTGCATTTTAGATACAATGATATCTACCATTAAAGGCCATAGAAGCACCTTGAAATGTGCTGCATTATTCAGTGTGTTATTAAATGTGTTATTCAGTGTGTTCTGTAGTTCTTCATCCTTCATCTTTTCCATGGCATAAATGTTATGCAGCCACCACAGGTGTTGTTCCTTTTCTTTTCTTTTTTTTTTTAGAATAAACTGACAGAAATCAATTTGCACTGCTTGTTCTCAATGTATAACAATGTGATCTTGAAACACTGAAAAATACATTTTTTTTTTTAATCACCCGCTCATTTTGTCAATGTCATCACTGATAAATGAGCGCCGTTTTCTAAAGTCTATGAGCGCAGCACACACAAATAAACTAAATTGACATACTGCAGTTAAATTTCAAAATGTGGTGTTTTTATATTTATAACATTTGAATACAGTTCAGCAACATACATCACACGACCTGACGACCAAGAGAGCTGACAATTGACCATCACTTAATTTCACCTCACGATTGAAAATGTGACACTGATTTCATATGACAGTTCAACAAACAAGTTAATAATATTACGTCACTTATATTTTTGATGAAATAATGACTGTTTTGGTCTATTTTAGCAGCGAAAATAGATCCGATGAATCCAAACAAAGATCACGAATTTGCATTTTTTTTTTTTTTTTTTTTTTTTTTTGCTCCCATCCTGTAGCCTACTCGGGGGGGCGCGCCCCACCGGTTGAGAACCACTGGCTTACTCCATCTTTAAAGGGGACCTATTATATCCTTTTACGATGTCTTGATCTGGTTTTTGGGGTGTGCTAGAATAGGTTTTCTGACAACTGACAACATTTTAAAGCTGTTTCATACCAAAAGTAACCTGCTTTGTTGGCATTTTGTCAGTTTATGCATTTTAGATATCTAGAATGATCTACAATTTAAAGGCCATAGAATCACCTTGAAATGCACTGCATTACTCAGTGTTACTGAATGTGTTATTCAATGTGTTCTGTGGTTCTTAATCCTTCATCTTCTCCATGGCATAAATATTATGCAACCGCCACAGGTGTTGTTCGTTTCCTTTCCTTTCCTTTTTTTTTTTTTTTTTTTTTTTTTTAGAAAAATCAATTTGCACTGCTTGTTCTCACTGTATGACAATGTGATCTTGAAACACTGAAAAATATATATTATTTTGCTGTCAATACTGTTCATTTGTTGCATTTCTAAGATTATGCTTTGGCAGCTTTTCTCCCATTATGGGAAAGAAAGAAAAAAAAAGGAAACTAAATATTTGGTTACACAGAGTCTCTCATTTGTTAATAATGTTGATGTTCAGACATTCAAAACTATTGACCAGTGTTATTATGTTATGAAAAAAATAAAAGACATTATATTACAAAATATGTAGAAATGTAAAAGGCAGTCTTAATTTTCTCAGATTTCTTCTATTATACATTTAAAATGAATTGCACAGATGTATTATGATAGTTAAGTTTAGAAAAAAATTAGATTTTGTTATTGTGGAAGAAAAATTCATTTTACTTATCTTATGTGCTTATTAAATATTTTGTAAGGGTCTGCTTTATTTAAACCTGCTATAAGAATGACATGAGAGAAGAGTATCAGGGCCCTAAATATAAAGGTTTGATTCTTGGGTGTATGAGTAACAGAATGTAGTTATCTGACTCTAACTATGTGTGGAAAGTTACTGACTACGAGATTAAGGCTAGGGGAGAGATATAAGTTGGAGTGAGCCCTCTCTTTTTGCTACCTTCTGCAGTAACCTGTATTTCTGTATGACTGTCTGACCTTCTTTGCAAAGAATAAATTTATAAAAGACATTCGACTGAGTTTGTCTCTTACTTTGGTGAGAGTCGGCTTTATTTTGCCACAACAGATATGCATTATATAATGATATAATTAACAAAATACTACAAGAATTATACTACAACAAAATAACAAAATACTACAAGAAGAAAGTTGCATCAACATTAGCAGTTGAATAGGGCCCCAATGACCACCAGGGGTTCAGACAGTAATGCTTGATAATAATAACTTTGATAGTTTGCATGTGTTAGTGTTTTAATGTTTGAAAAATGTTAATGTGTTAATGTTTGAAAGTAAAGAGGTGGCGGCACAATTCATCTGCTGCAGAAAAGAAGGAAACAATAAAATAAAGTGATCATGATATGGGTAAGTGATGAATTGTTAAAGGATATTGTTGATAAAAGGTAATAAGCTTTTTCCAAGCTGAAAGAGCTTGAGGGGTGAAGAGGTGAGCAGAAAAATGGCAGATGATGTGCACAGCTTGTCGCATATTATTCCCAAAGACTTGAGGCTGTAAAGGTACATCAACTAAGTACTGAGTTAAGGGTATGAATACTTATGCAATATACTTTTTTTCATTTTTAATACATTTATGAAGTTGTGGCAATTTTTGCTTTGTTATTATGGTGTATGGACTGTAGATTGATGTGGGGGAAAAAATAATGTAATGTACAGTGAATGACTGTAGCACTTTGGATAGTGCATTGCATGGTATGAGATCGCATCACATGAGTTAAGGGAATAAAAAGTGAAAACCACTGGGTATTTTGCTTTCCTTGGTGTCACAGTTTTTTTATTTAATCTTAAAATGATCAAGTATGGCTCTGAGAGCATCTGCACAACAGCTCCATCTTGTGTCTTTAAGGAGATTTTAATGTATTTATCAGAAAAGCCGCTCCTTTCTTTTCATAAAGACTTAAAAAAAACATTAATTGTTGCACATTTTATTGTGTTGTTGATTTTTTTATTAATTTATTAACATTTTTATCTTGCTTTTTATGATTACTAAACTGTCTGCTACACTTACACTAGGGACTACTAACTAAACATTTAGAAGTTAATTTTAATGTCCCAAGCACTCAATATCAAAATGTGTAAATAAAGCTAATCATGTAAATAGACAGGTGGTCAACTACAAAGACAAACAAACTCTGAGTAAAACTTCATTGCAGTTTTCCTTTGCTGCCCTCAACAGGCTGCTAATGTTAGTGATTTTTTTCTTCTTCTTTTTTAATCTCTCTCTACACAAGCTCAGCTCTCTGTGTGTGTGTGTGTGTGTGTGTGTGTTTTGAACGTTATTTGAATGGTGTAATATTCTTATCTTTTTTTTTTTTTTTTTCAATATTTAATCAAGATTACTTCATTGAAAATAAATCATTGTTTGATGTAACCTACTAGGTTGGGGAGTTTCCATCTCACCTCAGAGGCTGAACCATTTTAACCAGCAAAACCAAGACAGTCTGTCTGTCAGCTACTGTATCTATGGAATACTGACTGCATGAAATTTTCAGGATTTAAATGTATATTTACTAACTATATTTTGTCTGGCAGTAATTAAGTATAATTTAGTTATATTGTAATTTAGCAAACTAAAAAAGAAGAATGCAAGAATATTTTCGAAAAATAAATAAATAAATAAATAATATATATCATTTGAAAGGAAACACCTCTTAGGCATTACGTGTTGGTTTAAGAAAGGGTGAGGACTTAACAACAGGATGGGGAATGGGTTTTATTTTAAATAAAAAAAAAAAGAAAAATAGTACCCAAAAATTAGCCAAAGAAAATGAGAAAATCTGTAACATGAGCAAATATCAAACATGCTCAACTTGATTAATAAAGTGATGATGGTAATGGGCTGTGGTCAGAGTAAATTTGAGTATGCCCTTGTCTGCTTGATGTGGGAAGTGTTTTTTTTTTTTTTTTTTTTTTTTTCCTGTCTTTGCTTCAGAGCTGCAGTAGATTCATCTTCAGTGTTGTGTGGAGTAAAGCAGATTTTATACTGAAGTGTTTTATAACGACAACATGAAGATTCAGCTTCAGCTTCAGCTCTGTAAGTTTAATGTTGACAATATTTACATGTTATAAAATTATTTTAAATTATAAATAGTTTTATTGAATGATCACATGGGTATTTTTTTTTTTTTTTTTTTTTTTACAGATGTATTAATCTGCTGTCAGTATGCAGTGTCAAATCTACTAACTGATTTTGGGATCAAATGTGATCATAAACTGTGATCTTGATGAAAATGATGTTTACTGGATTTTACTGAAAACAGCAGATCCTCCAACACTGATTCTACAATCATTCTCAACACCAGCAGCATCACCTTTTTACTATAATAATACATTTAGAAAGAAATATTCAGTGCAGTTTAAACATCGTCTGGTTATAAATAATGTGACTGCTGATGAATTAGGAGTTTATTACTGTATGAAAACAGGTGCACCTCCAAAACTCAGCAACAGCACCAGACTGCACTTTAATGGTGAGTTTATTTGCTCATTTAGTGATCAGCACATACTGACGACTACTTAAATACACATTTACACTGACATTGTCATCTCCAGACTTAAATTCTGTAATACTTATGAAAAACATATGTATATTTATAAAGTATATCAGGTATTGAGTGCTATAAATCTACAGTCATTGCACTAACAGTAACAGCTGTTACAGTAACAGACTGTGGACTTTTTCTTTACAGAATCAGCTCAACTACCTGAGTGTCACAATCATACAGTGGTGAAGTTTATTGATCAGAATCAAACACAATGGCATATTATTATTATTATCATATCTGGTCTGATGAACGGACTTCTGATCATTGTGGTGATCGGTGAGTTATTTTCAGCCATCTGAAAAAAATCATATAATGCTTTTCTCCATAGGCAGATTATTATTGTGCCATTTATGTGATATGTATGTATGTATAAATGTATGTATGTATATAAAACACTGTTCCAATTTTAGGATTGGTAAAAGTTTGTGTTAGTGGAAACAGAAACTCTCCAGAACAATCCCAACAATATAACACTGATCAACAGCAGACGCAAGTTACAGAACAGCACCAGGACCAATTACAGGTAAAAACGTGTGAAATCATTATTATAACAACAACTCATTTGTCTTGATACATTATTGAGAATTCTTATTGACCCGTTAAATGAGCCGTTCACACAGAGCGCACAGAAGCGCTACTTCTCTTTTTTTCTTCTTCTTCTTCAATATAAAGGTGCTAGACGGACGCCTTTAGTCTTTTGCAGTGTTTCTCGTGTGGCACTGTATTCTAAACACGCGCTAGGCCTACTCAACTTAAAAGATGTTCAGATTTTAAAATACGCCTCTTCTGGGATTTTTTTTTCGTTTCACTGACCTGCGTCTGGCTTTTTTAACCGCTAAAATGCGCTCTGAGTGAACCGGCTCTGATTCCAAAAATATCGTTTAAACTCTTAATTTTGGTTTATTTTTGTTGAACTGCAGCTGAAAATGCTTATATTACTCTTTCAGTATGCCACCATGGATTTTTCCAAGATGCGTAGAAATATTCGGTCCAGCCAAATCAACAGCACCTACGCTGCTCTAAACCTGCCGAAATCATGCACACATGAGTATGACTGATTTTTCACTTATTTTATTGACTTTTTACTGTTGTACAACTATGAAAATTATTTTAAAAAAAAATCATTCTGCTTTTTAAAGATTGGTTGGAAGTCATGAAATGTACCACAATTATTCAATTGACAGCTATCTGTTATAGATCTGCCACAGTAATACTAATGTGTAGACAATATTTGCTTTTTTATTAAGTTCAATTAAGTCTTTGTTTATTTTTCGTTGTATAAATGTATGAAAATACAATATGCACCTGCTTTTGTATTTTGGTGGTCCCACAAGAGAAATCATCATATTTGGGGTCGGTGGCATCAAAAGATTTGAAAACTCCTGCTTCAGATAAAATGTGTGTTTAGGAACTTGATTGCATTGTCTTTTTATAATTTAAAAGACTTTTGTTTTAAAATTGCTGTCTTAATATGTATCTGTAGCCTATAGGTTGTAACATTTGTGAAAGGTTGTAGATAATGATGATATATCACACATATTATACGTCCATCAAATACTTTTTCTTCAACCTCGCTAAAATACCAGCCTTAGCCCAATCAGAAGTACCAGTAAGTTTCTGCATTCTGAGCACTGAGTTTTTGTGTTTCATAGACTTCTGTAAAAGGGTTTCCCAACTACTGAGAAACCCTTTTTTTTTTTCTAAAAAAAAAAAAAAAAAAAAAAAATGTACACAGCTTACAAAAGATACTTGGCCACATGTCCTTTCCTTTCCTTTTCTACCAAACTTTGATCTTTGAATTTTTTTTTTTTTTTTATGTAGCCTTATGGCTGGGTTTTCGATTCTGTTGTACGAAGAGAATAATAAATGTAATGATTCATTTAATAAAGAGGATTGTTTGTTCTGTCAAGATTTTTCAATAATTTGTGTATAAAATATTATGTGAAATGTTTTGGCTGTCAGTCTATGTCTAACTCAGCCCTCAGGTTTTGTGTGTGTGTTGTATTTTACATTGTGTTTTAACAAAATGAAAGTGTGAGGAGTCTCTCTGCAAATATAATAATAATAATAATAATAATAAATAAATAAAAATAATAGTCAGAATAAATAAAAATGTATTGTATCTACATTCATTTTACCATTAGTTTTATTGTAATTAAAGCTAAAGTTCTAATTAAAATAAAGCACTAATTAAGCAATATGGACATTATTTATTGACGCTGAAAATTTATTTACTACTTGGGTTTGTTATTAAAGTAAAATGCTGTTTACACAAGAAAGTGTATTATATCCAACTAAATAACTTTCTTACTGATTATTAGTGACATTCTAATAAAGCATACAAACATAGAAATATGTTTATTCATAATGAAGCAGCTTCATAACAAATATAGATTATAACTGAAAGGTATATATCTCAGGTACAAGATTATGGGACAAGATTGCTTGTTTGTTTTAAATAGTGTTATTATTTATATGTTGTGAAACTATAATTAAAATATAATTGAATAATTAAAGAAAAGTCTAAAGTCATTTGGAAATGACTTAGCATAACACATATAGAGTAAGGTTTATATAACAGAATTTTACATACAAATAGTTTTGTATACAACATTTTTATATACAAAGTTATTTTCAAATGAACTGCTAACTGTAAATGAAGTGCTAAACCAAAACTAGAGACATGTTCCACTGGCTTTAGCACCTGACAACCAACTCTCACCTTTGTCTAGAGTGGAGGTTTAACTGTGAAACAAGTGCTGTGTTTTTTTTAATACCTTTATGTTTATGTATCTCAGTTCTCACAGTCGTCTCAACCTCAAATGGAAACAACAGTATCACAGTATGTTTGCTTTGATTATTATATCTTATACATGTAATGCCAATTTAGCACTTGCCAAGCATGTTAACCTACAGTCTATGGTGTTAACGCATGTAAAGCACGTTTGCAACACTTACAATGAAAAATATATATCACTTTGGTTGTCCAACAAACTGAAACTGTAAAAGTATTTCACATTAATCTAGTGCCATTCTTAAAGGCTTCAATTAATGAAGTAAATGCTTTAAATGTCATACCACTGTTGAGGAGCTGCAACGAGGCCCCATGGAGAAAAGCAAGTGAATATAATACTGTATGAACTTTCACACTAGTGTGTAAATATGAGGCCTATTGTTGAAAACACATACAAGCAGGGTGATACTAACAGTGAAATGTCCTAGTGCTGCTGACCAATCAAATCTGCCATAGGCTAAAGCATTATGATGTAACCTCTGGCCTTCAAGCCTCAGAATGATAGTGAAATTACAGGTCCAATAAGTCATTAAATTAAATTACTACAGTATTTTGAATATAGTATTAGAATGTAATATTACAATCGTCTTGGTGGAACCGTCAGGTAAATAACAATAATTAAAAATGTTGAATTCAGATTTTTTAAATGACAAACTTTTAATTGTTTTAAATATAACGTCATCTTTTTTTAGTTTTATTTTAGCAATTCATAGCTTGACAATTAAAATCTAAATAAAATTATATAATTTATGTGGAAATTAACACACACGTGTTGAGTTGGTGTTTCTCCTTATTTGAATGTTCCACCGAACTCTTCTGGCTCAGTGATTGCGGGTGTATTCGACATGCAGCAGCGCTGCACAGACTAAGTGGTGTGTGACATCATACTTTGATACTTTGATGTTATACCCTGCTCAGTCTGTGCACTGTGCACTCAGTCAAACACACCTACAGTAGAGCATAGTGCTGTGTTCAAAATCAAGCAACCTGGCAGCTTCAGTACTAATGAACAGATTTATCTTGACCTCTGCCATGGAAACTAGCATGTATAAACTTCCACTAAACAAATTAATTTTGTACGTGTAACCACAGTTCTGACTTGAAATGTCTGTTGAGCGGCACTATAACTGTAATGCTCTGTGACCAGTGTTGGGCATGTTACTTTTAAAAAAGTAATTAGTAATAGTTACTAGTTCTTTCTCACAAATAGTAACTGAGTTAGTAACAGAATTACATCATTATAAAAGTAACTACTTACCAGAAAAAAACAACTATTGAGTTACTTTTTTTTTTTTTAAAGTTCAAATATGTCAAAAAACTTAATTGGATGCCCCCAATATTAAATGTGTTAAATTAATAAAACATTGTGCACTAATCTACACTATTTTAACGTTGATGTGGGACAATATAAGAGACAATTTCCAGGGGCTAAATATCACGTTATCTGAGTCGCTTCAACTCATGGACATAAAAAACATCCTGCAGCAACACTGCACTGCGGTCTGTCTCGTTTTTTTTTTTTTTTTTTTGCTGACCAGGAAAAGAACTAAAAATACTCCTCATTATTGATTGTACAGATAACAATAAGGTATAATAACAACAAAACAATGTGCTTTTGTAAAATAAAGAAAATGAACAGCTGGCGGACTTGATGTGGAAGAGGCCGACAGGCTTGATTTGGAGCTGCTTGTAAGCTTGGCTTTGATGCAGCCAGGGGGCTTCACTTGAGAGCTGCCGGTGGGCTTGGTAGCGGCCAGCTATGTTCTATGCCAGGTCCTGTTCCTGTGTTGGATTGTTCCCCTGAGCTTTCATTTGTTAACTGTTGAAGATTATTCCTCAACTCCTGCGTTCTCCCTGCAACTACACCATGACAGGTGTGCTCTTCTGTGTCTCGGTCTCCGTCACAATGTATTATGGTTATTCTCTAACTGTTTAGTGTACATTTGGACTATTTTTACAATGTCCCTACTACCTTTCTAGGTCTTGAACATGTCAGCTGTGTTGCTGTCCATGCAAGGTCAGAAAGCTCTCGGATTTCATCAAAAATATCTTAATATTTGTTCTAAATAGGATCAAAGGTTTTACAGGTTTGGAACGACATGAGAGTGAGTAATTAATGACAGAATTTTCATTTTTGGGTGATATTTTGTGTTAATATTTTGTGTAAACAAGTGCACAGACAAACTATGTAATGATGCAATTATTTGTAATGAGGATTTTTTTTTTTTTTAATTTGTATCTAGACACACCTGTGGCAAGTAACAGATGTGGGCAATATAGTAATTACACCAGTCAAAATGGAGAAAAGTTGACTCAACCTTTGTGTTGTGCGTCACACTAAGCATGAAGAAAAGAAAGAAGTGTAAAGAGTTGTCTGTGGATTTAAGAAAAAATGGATTTAAAAAAAAATGTGGAAAAACATGGACAATCTCAAGGCTAAGTCCATCTCAAAAGATCTTAATGTTCCTGTGTCCACTGTGCCCAATATCATCAAGAGCTTTACAGACCATGGCACTGTAGCTGACCTCCCTGGACATGGACGGAAGAGCAAAATTAATAAAAAAATACAATGAAGAATTGTTTGAATGGTGGATAAAGAACCCTGATTAACTTCCAAACTAATTCAAGCTGATCTGCAGACACAAAGTACAACAGCGTCAACTCATGCTATCCGTTAGCATCTGAATGAAAAGGGACACTATGGTAGGAGACACAGGAGGACACCACTGCTGACACAAAGGCATAAAAAAGCAAGACAAAACTTGTGTGACAAAACCACAATCCTTCTGGGAGAACGTACTGTGGACTGATAAGACAAAAGAAGAGCTTTTTGGTAAAGGACATCATGGCATCGTTTACCAAAAAAGACATGAGGCCTTCAAAGAAAAGAACACAGTCCCTACAGTCAAACATCGTGGAGGTTCAAAGGTGTTTTAGGGTTGCTTTGCTGCTTCTGGCACTAGATGCCTTGACTGTGTGAACGGTAACATGAAATCTGATGATTACCAAAGAATTTTGGGGCGCAACGTAGTGGCCATTGTCAGAAAGCTGCGTCTCCAACAGAGGTCATGGGTCTTCCAGCAGGACAATGACCCGAAACACACTTCAAAAAGCACTCAGAAATGGTTACAAAGCGCTGGAGAGTTATGAAATGGTCAGCAATGAGTCCAGACCTGTGGAGAGATCTCAACACAGCAGCTGGGAGAAGGCCTCCTTCAAATCTGAATGACCTGGAGCAGTTTGCAAAAGAAGAGTGGTCCAAAATTCCAGTAGAGAGGTGTAAGAAACTCATTTATGGTTACAGGAAGCGACTCATTTGAGTTATTTTTTTCCAAAGGTGGTGCTCCCAAATATGAAGTTAAGGGTACCAAAAATTTTGTCCAGTGCATTTTTGGGTTCTGTGTGGAATTGTATCAGATTTGACTTTTCTACTCTGTTTTTTTTTTGTGTGTGTGTGTGTGTGTGTGTTGTTCCAACACAAACAAAAAAAATACAAAACAAAAAAACATGTGAGTACCAAAGTATTTGCAACTGCAACACTATGGTTTTTTTACAATGTCCCTACTACCTTTCTAGGCCTTGAACATGTCAGTTGTGTTTCTGTCCATGCAAAAGCTCTTATATCTTAATTTGTGTTCTAAAGAGGAACGGATGTTTTACAGGTTTGGAACGACATGAGAGTGTGTAATTAATGACAGAATTTTCATTTTTGGGTGAACTATCCCTTTAATATTTTGTGTAAACATATTTGTGTGTCTGTCTGTTTTTGGAACCTGACTCCCTGTCCGTGTTGTGCTTAAGTGCACAGACAACTATGTAATGATGCAGTTTTTTTGTAATGGGGATTTCTAAGGCTGGATTAGCCTTCAGAGATTTTATTTAGAAGACACTGTAAACTAGGCTGGTAGTTTACTATTTCCCCCGATGAGGGTATGGAGGCGAGAAGGTCAAGGTTCAAGAGTCATAGTTTGCTACTGTCTCATACTAATATGAGATCTAATATGAGCATGCTATACATTTGTCTACATTTCAATCATCTTTTAAACTTCTGTAAGTGATTTCTGTTTGAAGTTGCTGTTACAGCTTGTAACATTAACACTGGAGGATCTGGTAAGCTAATTTCAGTTTATATCAATAAATCTCTTCTGCTGCTAATGCCATGCTGCTCCTTTGTTATACTGGTTGAATGCGCCACCTCTGTAAAGACACTTACTGTGACGCTGTCCCATTCCCATTTTTTTTTTTTTTTTTTTTTTTTTTTTCCTGTATGTTTTATAGCTTCTCTGCTGCCCTCTGCAGGTCATTTGTCCAAGTACAAACAGTGAAAAATATAATTCAATTGCATTAATTATCAGTTGCATTATACTCTGGTAGGGGAATAAACCTGAATACACATGGGGGAGTCATGGGGACTGTGGAGACCTAAATTGAGGTCCCCATGGGCACAAAAGCTTATAAATCATATAGAATGAGTTTTTTTGAGAAAGTAAAAATGCAAAAGTTTCTTTTGATGGGTAGGTTTTTAGATTTTCAGTGTGCTTAATACATTTAAGTTAGACTTAATTAGTATAAGTATGGTATAAGTTAGACTGAATAATGCTGTTACAAGAGCACTTCATACAGTATTGTGCAGAGTCACTGTATACACTATTCCAAAGATTAGATTCTGGGTTTGTCCAGTAGAGGGCGCCTAACAACAGGAAGACAAACACTTTACAAACGATTCAAAAATAGGCTCCTTACTATAGTAGAGCAGTGGAAACACTTAGTATGACAGTAAATGGCAAAACTCACTGTATTTCTATATCTTTTTGTAGTTTAGAGTTTAGAGCATAAACCTGTAGTTTGCAGTTTAGAGCATAAACCGCACAGTTTTCAAGTGCATTTATATGTGTATCTATTTATTTCCCTTAATAATATAGTGGATGCTAGATCATTTTCCTGTAATGTAGCCAAGTCAATAGGATGTGCTGTTGGGGTTATAGACGGGGTGATTTGCATAGATGGGGTGATTTACCTATATAAACATCACTTCCCATGAGGATGGTCATCATGCCTGAATTGTTTGGCATGTAGGTGGTTGTCTGTCACTGGGAAGTTCTGTTGATTTTAGATGTGTGCTTTAAATGCTTTCATGCTGGTTATATTGATCTGGATGAGTGGTGGATGCTGAATGGTTGGTATCTCATACTGCACAAAATGTATGCATGTTGCAATTTGCTCAAAGTTTCTATAATCAGTTGAAAGCAATAAAGTGTTGTGCCTGTCCAATGCAATTGATTACTGTTTTACCTACCTTTGTTTGTTTCTCTGTTTGTTGGTTGATTACTGAACAGATTATGGTTTTGTGAATTCCACATTTTTGTTGTTTGTCGTTTGTACTTTTCTGTTGATTTCTGTTGTGTTCTAGCTAGGCCTGCTCATTGTGACTAGAGAGGAGGAACATATTCACTCCCATTTACACAAGTGTGGTGTGGTAACAGTGTGTTTGAGTTTCCTTGTTATGTCAGTTAGTGTGGTGTGCAAGAAAATTGTCATTTTTTGGGTATACTGTACTTATTTATTGTTTGATGTTTTGGAAGTGTTATATTATCCTCTAAATCCTCTAAATATATGTGTGTGTGTGTGTGTGTGTGTGTGTTATATTAACTCTAAATGTTATATTAATCTCTAAATATGTTACAGTTTTGAACACCAGATGCCCAGCAGTGCTGTATGTCAGCGTGCTGCCCACAAGGCTATCGGTACCGACAGATTAATGTTTAATGTACCAACAGTTTTCCTTTTAATTCTAGTTACACAAAGCATTTGATGATTAAAACAACAGCATACAAGCCAAAAAAAAAACATCCAAACTTACCTGATTATCAGGGTCACAGCCCACTGGGGCTAATTCAGATAAGGCCAACATTAAATACACAAACCCCAAATTATCAATATATACTTTATTTCACTATATTTTGACTATATTATCCACCAAATATTAATCAATATTTCCCAGATTTACTTATATTCAGGTGTATTCAATACTTGACCTTCTACTGATTTTTACCATTATTAATATTAAATATACTTCTGATCTTACTGTATCCCCAAATCAACTGTTTGTCATGTCTGGGCTTTAATTCATCAATAAAAGACATGACAAAAGCTTTTATTCCTCATTTCATTGGTTATACCACAAAGCATTAAGCTAGTTTCACTAAAAAATGAAGTTTGATGGGCTATAATAAAAAAAAAAAACTGGTCTTTCAGCAGGCATCTAGTCATCTTTATGTCTGATGTGACATTTGATCCAATAATGAAATGAACATCAGTAAATTACACTTACATGAATATGTGACCGAAGCTTCATTTCATGAACTTCTCGGGGAAAACATTGTATTTTGGATCCTGTTCCTCCTGTGAGACGATTCTCTGAATAACGTCTGATATGTTCCTTCTGTCCTCATTTTAACCTACAGAGAAAAAGGGGATGAAGTCTGGCTTTTTCACAAAATTGTCTTTAAAAAATGAATTCATTAATAGTTTTTCTACAACAAGAAATTACCTGTTACCATAAGGAACTTCCTCATAGGTCCTCTCTCTTGTTTTGATCCTGACACGTTGTTCAATGATGTGAGACTCAAAGGCAATATTTACTGACGATTTGATGGGAGGAGTTGTCAGGCAAGTGGACAAGTGCAGTGTGTTTTGTGGTTTTGTTACAAATCACCAGAACATCCTCATTATGATCTACAGAGAAGCTAAAAGAGAGAGAAAGCAAAAAAAGCCTTGCCATGAAATTGCCTTTAAAACTTTGTTTGTTTACTACAGTAACAGCATGTAGGTTCGGTTGCTTTTGAACTTTTTGAATTTGAATGTCAAGTTTTTAAAATGTTTACATTTTTTTCTTGATAATTTGAACATTAAGGGAACATTCCATTTCAGCATTCTTCAAACTAAATGTGAATTTAACTTCTGACGGACAACTGCGCATGTGCATAATGTGTATCTGTACAATCTGGAAAGGTGAAGAGATGACTCGCTCTATCAGCATCTGTCTCTTTATTTTATATATGTGACCCTGGACCACAAAACCAGTCTTAAGTCCCTGGGGTATATTTGTAGCAATAGCCAAAAATATATTGTATGGGTCAAAATGATTGATTTTATGCCAAAAATCATTAGGAAATTAAGTAAATATCATGTTCCATGAAGATATTTTTGTAAAATCCCTACTGTAAATATATCAAAACTTAATTTTTGATTAGCAATATTCATTATTAAGAACTTTATTTGGGTAAGATTTAAGGTGATTTTCTCAATATATATATATATATATATATTTTTTTTTTTTTTTTTTGCACCCTCAGATTCCATATATTCAAATAGTTGTATCTCAGCCATTGTATAAATTTCAGTTTCATAAAATTGACTCTTATGACTGGTTTTGTGGTCCAGGATCACATATTTCCTTTCTGTTCGTGACCTAAGTTGAATGTATGCTTGTGTACATTTTTCCTGCAATCCCCATGTTGATGAGTGTGTCGATGCGTAAGGAGTTTTATTGAACTCTGGTAAAATCCGCCATCTTCTCGTCTCCCGTGCATTATTAGCACCACACAGTTTTCCTATTTGGGCTGTTGAAGATTTCAACTCGGTGTTACAATGTAGTGTAATAATGCTGTCTCTGGTCGTGTAGTCTGTGTGCCTTCATGCATTCAGGAGGCCTGGCTTTGGACGGCGATTTGCTGGGAGGGTGGGATGTTTGCTTTCAGTGCTATCAGGCTAAAGTTAGCATTTTCCAAGATCTTCTATTGCACTTTTAATGTTATTGAAAGAATGTTTGTTCATAACTTTAAAAGAGAGTTGTGAGAATGTTTCCTGTTAGCTGGGTTGTTGTTTGTTCCCTCTTTCTTTCTCTCTGTATTTACAGCTAATTTAATGCAGAACATCTAGTATCTAAACATCTCTTCTCTTTTTTTCTGTTAAGATTATTATTTATTATTTATGAGACTAAACAAACCCACTGACTTGCTGTCGTCTGCCTTAACAGAAACAACACAAGCAAAACAAACATGTAAATGCACGCATACACACACACACACACACAGACACACAGTATATTGTTCTCATCCTGTTTGTGCCAAATTACTTAATTTTCATTGTAAGGCTAATATTAAAGTAGCGTTACAATTAAATATTTTTTTATTCAGAATATCAGTCAATTTGAATCAATATGAAGCTTTCTGTGTTGATTTACTCTTATTTTGATGCTTTTTATTTACACATATGAATGTAACAGTAAACGAAGATCTGATGTTGCACAATAAATATCATTAAGCAAGAACAATGAACCGACGGAAGCTAGAAACATGAACCAGCTGAATCATTAAGACACACTGCTGTTGTGTCTGGATGGTTTTATGATTAACTTGTCACTAAATGAAGTGATCAGAGGAGATGCAGGTCTTGCTGGGGCTAAAAGTGCCTTTGTTTTGCATCTGTGTTTCTGAAAGCCTCAGGAACATTATACTGACATGCAGTTTAAATTGGGCCATGACTGACATGAACAAACGACTGCGGTCTAACCTACAACTTTTGTGTTTGCAAACCAATATTTACCTTTAAGTTAAGCTTCAGGCAATAATTGGGTCTGGCTGAGGTTTGCAAAAGAGCATAAAGATTGGGCCATAGAGGACTAAAGTAAGGTCATCTCTGATGAGTCCAATTTTCAGCTTTGCCCAACTTTGCTCCACCATTTGACTAATAGACAAGAGATCTGGAGAGGCCTACAAGCAGGGCTGGCTCAAGCCTTTATGGGGCCCTAAGCTGAAATAAACCAACAGACAATGCATTTACTGTAAACAAATGAACCATTTTAAGGTAATGCAACTGTCTGTAAAAATGGGTTATCCAAATACATCTGTTGATCTGGGATTGAGGAAAACTCAACTGCTGTATTATTGTCAGCTGTAGCACTAGCACTCCCACCTCTCAACAGCGCCCCTAGGGAATTTTCATAAGAGTATAGTTGAAACAGAATGTTATTTTAACAACATAAATTATTAAACAAGCCAGCTGTCCACTGAATAGCTAACTGATATTGGAATATAATAGCAATGTAAATAATGTTAAGCTTTTGTCAGTACCAAGTTTATGAGCTTATTTGTCTTACAAAAATACAGTATAACCTAGTGAAAAAGTAATAGAATTAAAATGCATTTATTTTATACTAAGTATAGTTCAAGTCTATTAACATACTTACTGACATATCTCTCGAGACTGATATAAAAAATGTAATTCAATTTTATTTGGAGTACTACTTGTGTACATTACACATTTCTTAATATTAATATTAAATCTAAATTAATATTAGTATTTACATTCAAAATTAGTTGTTTCTTATCAGACTTTAAATATCAGTTTAATATACTAAAAGTACAATTGCATGGTGTTTTTTATTAAGTACTTAAAATATACATGTATTTGTAGTACACTTAGCATGAAATAAATGTATTTTAAATATATTTTAGTATATTTATTTTTCACTAGGGTACCATGGAAAGTTATTTTTACATAGAAGACAAAAACTTCAATCTACATTTATCTTAGTAACATTTTATATTATAATATATTAAGATGTCAAGGCTATTTATGGATGTTTAATCAAACATGAACTTTCCTAAAACAAAAATAAACACTACCTAGGCTATGCTAATTAACTAGCTAGCTAAAATTAGCTCGAAACATAGCCCAGTTTAGCTTACATGATACCTTTATCTTGCTAGTTTTTCTCTTCCTAAGTTTTCTTCTTTTTTGTAACATTTATGACAGTTTTGAGTTATTCCACCAAATATTGATTTCTGAATTCTTCCTAAAAACATTAGTATTGTGTTGTTTAAAAATGTACATGAACTTGTTCTCTTTGGATTAAAACTGCATATTTTTGGTTATTTTAACCAGTTGTTATTTTCTGCAAATAAATGCTCTAAATGACAATATGTTTATTTGGAATTTAGGAGAAATAGTAATAGTTTGATATGATCTGACGTAATTGATGTCAACAGCAAAAAACTGATTAGACATCGCACCAGGTATTCATTCAGATTTACTGGATTCTGATCTCTTTGATGATGACAATAAGTTGGTCTTTACTACAGGTTGCTATAGCCATCCTTACATCTGATGTGGTGTTTTACATAAATGAAATAAACAGCAGTACATTAACTGAGTAAATGCATTTAGACTTACATGAGTATGAGACTGAAGCTTGTAAAAAGTTGTATTCTGATCCTCTAGTGAAACATTTCTCTGAATGATGTCTATATATTCCAGCTGTCATTGGGTTCAATCCATGAAGAGTTCAGGCTGCTGCATACAAGAGCACATATTGTGGCTTTACTGGTAATAAGAGCTGTTCAGCTTGTTTTCATAAAACCCGGAAAAGGATTTGCATTTGAGACACTGATCAGAAAATGGAAATGTAGATGATGCAAATCTTTAAAGGTTAAAGACACCACCTACTTATTGTGTTTAGTGTTTAGTGGGCAATAATAGAGTTGAACTCACACAACACACTGATTTATTAATTATTTCTTGTGTTAAATGTTATCATTTAACATTATACAATAAAAGCATGTAATAAGAACAAAACAAAACAAAAATGGTGATGAGTATTGTTTTGATTTAGTTAATAGAGGTTGATTGTTGAAAAAATAAGTAAAAAAAAAACAACATTAAACAAGCCTTTTCATATATTTGTCATTCAATTTCATTCATATTTGTCTCAAAGGCATGTCGGCATATGGGTTTGGTTTTATACGTTTTCTTTATGGTTATTTTAATAAGAATGAACTCACTTTGGCACACATTTGTTTTATATCCTTTATTTTCATTATCATGTTTGTCATTTGTCTTTGGTTTAACATATTATTTATCCAACAAACACCTGCCATGCAGAAACAGAGCATTTTGTATTGTACGTCTCATACTGCTGTATTGTGTTTGTGTACTATACAGTATGTACATAATGATGCTGAAGTTTGTTCTGATAGAGATCAGACTGGTTCTCAAATACATGTACTGTAGTGTATACTACAGTGTGTATTTAGTTTGCATGTCAGCTGATGTTTTACATTCAGCATTGTCAGCGTCTGTTACAGCTGGAAGTGAGGAACAAGGAAACAAGGGTTAATAAGAAGCCACAGTCTTTAATAAACATCCACGGTGTAACACAGGCAGGCAGGAGACACACGCAGCACATCACAGGAAGACGTTCAACACCGGACAAGAAAACATGGGGCAGACAACACTTTAAATACTGTGTTAAATCAGATATTTAACGAGACACACCTGAATACAAATTTAGACAATCAAACAAGGGAGAAACTGGGTCATGGGGGCAAAAAAAAATACACATAAAATGGCCAGATCTGTGACATATCGCCCCCCTCCCGGAAGGTGCGTCCTCACGCCATAGAAACAACTGAGGGAGGGATGGGTGGGAACTTGGGAGGAGGCACAGGAAGAGGCTCAGGACAGCAGACAGAGTGCATGGTGGAGTGGTGGAGACGTTGGGGGGTGGGGGGAGTGAGACAGGGGGAGCCAGGGCAGACCAGAAAGAAACAGGAGAGGTTTGGCGCCAGGTGGGACTCAAAGCGGAGACAGAGAGCCGATGAGCCAGAGTGACGAGGAGGATCCGGAGGGCCGATGCAGAAACGTGGATCCGGAAGGCCGTGGTGAAGCCAGAGCGACAGAGGACCAAGGTGGAGCCAAAGGAATGGAGGAGCCTGATGGAGACAGAGGGACGAGGCAAAGCCGGAGGAGTGGAGTCCCAAGGCGAAGGATGGTCAACGACAGACCAAGGCAGAGCCGACAGGCATTATAGCCAGATCTCACACCTGGTCTGACATCATTTGCAGCATCGGATCAATGGCAATCCTCGGCTCTGTCGCTCTGTATGGCGATGGCTTGCCAGCCGCGGTGGGCTTGGGCTTGGGCTTGGGCTCTGCACAGCAGAAAGATGGTGGGCTGGGCTCTGGGATCATGTAGAGCCAGGGCAGACCAGAGAGAAACGGGAGGGGCTTTTCAGTATAAATATATTTACTGATATTTGCTCTAATAAACACTGTAAATACACACATTTTTGTGGTACAGAAGTGTTACAGCGGCAACATACTGATCTGCTCAGTCCTTGAACTATAGCAATAGGTTCATTCTTATTTTGTTATATGATAAAACAAGCAAAGAACCTGTAAATGGTAATCTGTAAAACAGTAAGAACATAACAACACAAAACAGTGTCTCCTTTATTTCATTCACAGAAAGAACCAATGAAAACTAATCCAATTCATCTTTTATTACATTCAGTCTTTATTACATACATTGTGTCTCCAGCACAGTAGTAAAGTCTTGAAGTGTAAAGTTATGTGAACATTTGTATTCTATGTGTTATATCATTGTTGTATAGTGTTTCTGTATTATATGGACATAAAGCCTGTTCTCAGAATGATCAGACTACACTGTAAAAAACAATTTGTTGAGTCAACTTAAAATAATTTGTAACCTGGCTGCCTTAAAATTTTAAGTTCAGTCAACTCAAAAAAGGTTATTCAACCTTTTATTCAATATTTTAAGGCAGCTGGGTTACTTACCCATCTGTTAAGTTTAGCAAACACAAATATCTAATTTGTTACTTAGTACATTCTTAACATTTCATTTTGACTAAACTTATTTTAGTTGACTGAACTTAAAATTTTAAGGCAGCAGGGTAACGCATTATTTTAAGCTGACTCAGCAAATTGTGTTTTTTTTATTTTATTTACAGTGTAGTTGTTAAAGTCTGTGCAAAGCAATATTTATATGTGTTCTCACATATAGTTTGTCACACCACAGAAAAATGTATTATTAACCACCCAGACAATTTTGAATGATAAAAACACCACGTAAATAAAATAAAATTTCAAAATCTTAAAACAACAAAAAAGCAGTATTAGGCCCATGTGAGATCCTGCACATTTTGCTCATCTCAAAAAAGCCCTCAAAGTAGCCAAACCTAAATTCATTTTTATCACAGGTAGAATTCAAAATGTTTCAATACAAGTATTTCAGTCAAATATAATATATGCAATATTTAAAACTTTTAACCCATGCGACAAAATCAACCCTTCTCAACAATTTAAAACCAAACCAATTGGATGTAAAAAAAAAATGCAGATTTGGCAACCCTTCTTCCAGCACAAGCTGCAGGAATCAGATTTAACTGATCATGAGTCAAGACAAGAGTAAGGAGAGATGACTAACAAATCATGCTGGAGGATTTGCTCAAGATAATGCACACATATCTGATCTTGTAAGATGTGCTCCCTTTATACAGAGTCCATGTGATCACAAAAAATCTGAAAGTGAATAGCCACTAATTTAAAAGAGATTTAAATACTCTGCAAAAGATAGTGCCTCCCTGATGCCCGAAAATTCAATATTAAAATGATTGTGTGAGCAGGCGCTAATGGCCCGAAATTCAGTGGGAGCCTGATCAAGAAAACAGTTCCACATAGGCCTTTAATACAAAAAGGCACACATTGAATGGCGACTGTAGAAAGCAAAAGTTGAATTTAGAAATCCTGGCTAGACACTTTTTTTAGGTCCAAAAAGAGGACATGTCCAGGAAAAAGAGGACATATGGTCACCATAACTGTACTTTCATGTCACACACTGATTAATCTGCACAGCACTGCATCAAATCTAACACAGCTCTTATAGTGTTAGGGAAGGGGCCATGTTCAGCGGCTCAATAGCGCCATCGAGACATGATTTCAGAGCTGGCCAAAAAATCCTGGACAAAGAAATGGGGAAAAACTATTTATCAGCCTAACTCTATAATTATGTCAAGAGTCCAAACCCATTTGAATCACAGGGTCCATCAAGGACTAAAGTGCCCCAATGCATTAAGAGCCCAAAACATGTCTGTAGTACATTCTGGTTTAACTATAGCTTTAGTCTAACTAAAACCAAAAACTGTTATTTTGCACCATCATGCTGATAAGATTTCTTCTGCAATCTTGCATTTACACAACATGCTTTTTTTGTTTGTAATTAACATTAAAACTCATAGTTATGTGTTGTCACTTCTGTTTCATTCAGTAATCATAGGATTCAATCCTGCCTTTTTGATGCCAGGTTAGGGTTTTTCATGGCCTATGTGTAGTTCAGTCACTATCTGTTTCATTGAACTGAAAAGTTCAATGCATATTAAAAGACAGCTAATTTACATAATTTGTAAAAAGAACCTGATTAGTTCTTAGAAATGTTGTTGTTTAAGTTTTGAGTGTTTAAGTTGTGAGGCTGCGAAGGGGGTGCCATTAGAGATCTTAGCTAGGGTGCAAAAAGATCAGGGAGAGTTAAAGGGAAACATTCAAGAGATTGCACTACATTATTAAGCAGGTCACAGTTCTCATGCAATATGAGAAAGAAGAAAGATCGTTCTGAAGATAAAAAACAACTAACTAGTGCAATGTCTACAAAAAGACATGGAAACAACTGGTATTTCACAAAAACTGGTATTTCATCATTTTGTGAGTGATTCAGAACACAGAAAGAACTCTGTAGGACATATTAATAAATTTTTCTGTCACACAAAAAAACACTGTTGAGCAGAAACCAGTATTTGAAGCTGCAGGTGTCTCTGGAGTTTCAAAAATGTCCTAATGTAGGATCCACCAGAAGCTGACAGTTGTGCATACTGATTTTCAAACAGTTTTATTTGCAGATGGTCCATTGCTATTTTGAGTGAACTGAAAACGATTGCGCCACTGACTAACTAAACCCTGGTCTAAAGTCAATTTATTTGAAGGGTGCGTTAGTAATATGTGCATATAGGCAGGTGCACAATGCGTGCACACACACTGGAACACTCAGCAGCACACAAACATGCCAAATAATAAAAATGAAAGCATTACAATGTAAAAGATTTTTATTGTGCATTATTGTCAGGGAGCTTTAGTGGAATCCGGCTTGTCCCGTAGATGGTCTGTTCATGTGCTTTAACCTTGAGCACAAGCAGATCCATTTCCTCTCTGGAGAAGAATTAAGTCTTTGCTGTTGCAAATTCCACCATATAAATAGTGAATCTGCCATGGTGCAAGTGCACCTGGCTTTAAAGGGAATGGAAAATGAGACTATGATTGGTTTATTAGCCTGTGACATACTGGGAGAATATAGTCTGGTCAAATGAGACCAAAACTGAACTCTTTGGATGCCATAATTCACACCATGTTTGGAGATCAAATGGCACTGCACATCACCCCAAAAACACCATACCAACAGTCAAGTTTGGAGGTGGGAACACCATGGCATGGGCTGTTTTTCAGTATATGGCACTGCCAAACTTCATATAATGGAAAGAAGGAATGAATGGAAAAATGTACAGAGACATTCTCGATAAAAAATCTGCCGCCATTTACCAGAATGATGAAGATGAAAGAGGGTGGACATTTCAGCAAGACAATGATCCCAAACACACAGCCAAGAAAACTCTCAGCTGGTTTCAGAGAAAGAAAATGATGCTGCTGGACTGGCCCAGCCAACCAATAGAAAATTTATGGAAAGAACTAAAGACCAGTTCATAGAAGAGGCCCAATGAACTTTTAAGATTTGAAGACTGCATGTGTGGAAGAATGGGCCAAAATCACACCTGAGCAATGTATGCGACTATTTTCTCCATACAGGAGGAGTCTTGAAGCAGTCATTACCAACACAGGCTTTTGTACAAAGTATCAAATAGCTGACTAAAAGAGATGACATAAATTTAGGGCATTTACAATGCATGGATAATTTTTGAGACCTAAAAAAAGTAAAAGGCAGTTGGATAGGACATCTACTGACCATACAATGGTGCATTTCAAAACCAAGTGCACACACACACAGAGCAGTGAGAAGTAAACAAACACACATTGTAAACACACAGAGCAGTGGGCAGCCAATGCTGCGGTGCCCGGGGAGCAGTTGGGGAGTTACACTAGGAGCCATGTCAGGACGAGACCCAGGCACGGCGGCCATTTTGGCCCCATACATAGTGGCCATATTGGCCAGGCACTTCATGTGAGGCGTGAGCAGGCCCTAGAGCAACAGGCATGATGTGAGCAAGTTCTGGAGTACCAGACATAACGTGAGGCAGGCATGATGACTGACAACTCCACGACACCCACAGTGAAAGCAGAGCCACTCAACAATAATGCAAAGTCAATATACTCCTTAATGGTTGCAGAGCCATTGCTGTTAGGCATTAGATTGTTTAAACAGTCCTTTAGTCCATTACAAAAAAAAAGCCTTTTAGGACAACATCATTTAATCCCAGACATTGAAAATGCATGAAACCCCTCATTAGATACTTAAGTATAATATAAGTAATGTAAGCTATTTATAAGCACAATAATATAGTCTGTATAAAAATTAATAGAACTTTTCATTTCATTAAACAGAAATACTTAGAATTTAGAGAGAAGTCCCATAAATTACTAGACAAACAATTAGAATAGAAAGTGAAAGGACTAAATGTGGGACGCACTGTATCGCAACTAAAGAGATAAACCAATGTTTTAAAGAATTTTACTTTAATGAATTGATTTGGACCCACAATCAATAGATACATTTTTACGTAAAAGTTATCTCTCCACGCTATCTCCCTTCTTAATGTTGATCAAAAGACACTTTCTAATAGACACTGCAAATTAATTAGCAAAATCGTTTGTTGCAGAAATTACAATTAAGTGATGCTTCCACGTCTCTTTTTTTACGTTTCCCGGGTTTTATACTGGACGTCGTCATCTATACTGTCATCTATATAAGCGGCGTTTCATTCAGAATTAATCAATGATCATCATGGCGGCTCAACATTTTCAATATATGTTTTATTTGACAATACTGCATAAGAATATTTCATAAATTAGGGTGAAAAACTAGTTTTTAATCAAAGTATTATGAGCTTTTCTGCTTCTGTATGACATGATCAGATGTAATTGACGTTCACAGCAGCCACGAAAAACTGGTCAGATATGTGCCTCAGATATTCATTCATCTTTTTCAGATTTACTTCAACAACAGAATTCACCAGTATTAATATCAAATCTCCAATGAACTGTATGTGATGTCTAGACTTTAATTTATCAATAAATTACATGACAAAAACTTTGATCTGGTTTCATTGGTTGGGCTACAAAATATTTTGCCAGTTTCACTGAACAATAATTAAATTTAATATGTAATAATAACAACAATAAACTGGTCTTTTTAGCAGCTTTTCAGCTGTAATCATCCACCCATTTAATGTGACAACTGATCCAATAATAAGTGAACTCAACAGAAGTTAATAAAATGAGTAAATGTACTCAGACTTACATGAGAATGAGAGAGAATCTTCCTTTCGTAAAATCCTCTGGAAAAGTGTGGTATTCTGATCCTCAAATGAAACATTTCTCTAATTATTTTTTAATACAATGTCATGTCTTGAACATCATGTCTTCAGTTTATTGTCACTGTAAAAGCAGCACAAGATCACAGAATTTCCAGGAACCTCCTCATTTTGACCTACAGAGAAAAAAGAACAAGAGGAAATGAATACAACAGGGAAAATAAATTTCATAAATCTGCCTTTCAAATGGTCTTCAAAAATTAACTAACAATCAGCTGACATTTTTCTATAACAAGAAATTACCTGTTTTCAGATCTGAGCTCATAGTTCCTCTCTCTTGTGTTTGATCCTGACAGACTGTTCAGGCACCGTGAGACTCAAGATTATGGTCTGGTAGGAGGTGAAAGAGGGCTGTCAGAAGAGATTTAGGCAAGTACTGTGGTTTTCCAAAATAGGGACATCCAAAAGGGCCAATAAAAGCAAAGAAGTCCCAAACTCATCTAAGTTTAAACTTAGCTTTTTTATAGGCACAATGCAGTGTCATCAGTAGAATTGGTTGAATGTTGCTTGTTTTAATTTAATGGAAATTGTCCACTTCCTGCTTCAGCATCTGACTCACAAACACCATTGATTCAATAACTGTAACAGATAATATTAATATCCACTGCCATTGCTTCTGCATTTAGACATGTTTTTAGGCATGTTAGCACCAAATAAAATAATATTAAAATGGTTGTTAGAATCTTTTGCTTCAGTGCACCAGCAGAAAATCACAGCTGATATTTTTAAACATTTATTTTGTCATTAATTGCAATAATCCAGTAAGATATTTGTATGAACAAAGAGTCTGACAACATTTGTCTTAAGTTTTACACAGTTAGCAGCCACATTGTTCTTGACCAAGTGCAAAAATTTTTGCAAAGTTCAGCACAGAAATGTTCAGTTTCAGCAACAGCTCTCATTGTGGTCTCAAGTGTGAGACAAACACACTATACAAACATTCAGACAGATGCTGTATGACAGTTAATGAGAAAAAAAAAAAACATTTTATGTCTGAATATTGAATATTATAATGTGTTTATAGTTCTGTGCATAATTTCCTGTGTATTTTGTATATTAAAGCATAAAAATACAAGAAAAAAAATTGCTAAAGCATTTCCCTCAAAAACAAGTCTTATGACCATACAGAGTTTTGTTATTTAAATATATTGATTTGAAGAATGTTTAGATATTTCTACTAAAACTGCTTTTATTTATTTATTTAAAAAATACCATGTTTGAGTGGAAAAGGTTAGCGAAGAGTTCAGGATGCTGCATGCATGAGTGCAATTTGTTCTGTTTGATTAAAAATCTGGAAGAGGATTTGTATTTGAGACCATCTACTCATTTTGTGCAATGTGTTGCAATGTGGAAAATATCTCATTTGATGTGCTTAACATTTGTAAACCTAAACCATGATGTGTTTAAAATAACAGGCACACACCAACATTTATTTTTTTTTATTAATGGAGGTTTGAGGATGTTTTTATTCCGAAAGCTATTCTTTGTAGCAAGTGTGAAGAACAACACAGTTACATTGAGGATGAGGGTCAGCTGGGGTGTTCAAAATCAATAAAGGTCATTGTTTCTTCAAAGTCATGTTTCAACACTTCCTTTTCCTGCTGATTAATCTATATAGTCTTTGTGTTTCCCTTGTCCTTTGTCAGTCATTGTTTCCTATTTGAATGTTGTGGATGGCTGGTGTCTCTGTTCCTCTGTTCGTTGCTTCTCTGTGCTCATTTGTTCCTGGTTATTTAGTAATTGTTTTGTTTGTTTTATTAAATGCCCCGCACAGTTAGATCCTACAGTTACAGTTACTGGCAATTTTCCTTTTGGAGATACTTTTATCTTTGATATCTCTGATGTCTTTTGCATCAGTGTTTTTTGAGAACAGTTGCTTGTAATCAGCTGTGGAGATGACAGATAAAGCAGATCCAGTGTCTAATTCCATTTTGAAGTCTGGAGTGAGCCAAATGCCGCCTTAATACCAGAGGTGGCAAAAGTACACATCCTTCACTCAAGTAGAAGTACTCATTTAAAAATACTCAGATAAACGTAGAAGTACTAACTACACTTTTTTACTTAAGTAAAAGTAAAGAAGTATGAGTTCAGACATGTACTTAAGTGAAAAGTACCCATTACTACTACCTGTTTTAGTGTCACGCTGGTAACTGGACCTCACGTCATATTGACACATTAATACAAAATAACTTAAAATTTGTTGGCTAATGAATGTATCAAGGCTAAACAACCACATGTAGAACAGGGCCAGACTGAGACAAAATTTCAGGCTGGGAAAACTCACACTTATCCATGCCATCCCATTCACCCACAACAAATTCTTAAACCATGGACAACCCTATCACATTAAAATAAATGTTTAAAACCTTAGGCTGGGGCTGTGCAAAATAAGAAAAAGTCTCTATCTTAAAACTTCCATTTTCCTTGTCAGTCTCTTAATTTTCCATGATACAGTGCCCTCCACAAATATTGGCACCCTTGGTAAATGAGCAAAGGCTGCTTTGGAAATAAAACTGCATTGTTTATCCTTTTGATTTTTCATTGATAGTCTGAAAATAGTCTCCCTGTTAGCCTATTTTCAGGCGTTGCGTAATATCATTGCACCTGCTGCACCCATACGGCAGCAAAGTTCCTTGATTATTACGCCAGAATGAGACTATATAGTTCCTAGTCATATTGGTCTAGAAAATCGCAACTTTTCATTTTCCGTCAGTCTTAGTACACGATGTAACTACAGAAGAGTCAAGTTTTAAATAGGAAAAATGTCGAAACACTTCAGTCATTTTTTAATGAGATGCTATCGGTCTAATCAGATGCAATTATCTATGCTAAGCTATGCTAAAAGTGCTACCACCAGACCCGGAGATCGGCTGAATGGATTCAGAAACGGTAAAACTCAACTGTTTAACTCTAGGGGAGTTGGGAATTAACATATTTTAGAAAAAAGTGGAGTGTTTTGCGGAGACGCGGAGCGCGCGCGAGCCGAATCATGTTGCCGGTAAAGTAGTGGTGGGATGAGTCGTTCTTGAACGATTCGTTCATTTTGAATGAATCTTTAATGTGACTCGGGACGAACGAGTCGTCTCGGGGAGTGATTCGTTCAGTCGCGCATGCGCAACATCCTATTAGGTTCTGTACTGGAATTAGTTCAACTGTTTCGAGTCTTCGGGTTTTTGGAGTCGTTCGTTCATCTTATGGGGCTGTCACGTGATGAACGAACGACTCGAACCCGAAGAATCGAGAGATGAACTAATCAATTCTCTTTCCGGCTCAGACTGCGTTGGTTAAGCTTATTGAGCTGTCACGTGATGGACAAACTACTCAAACCCGAAAACTTGTCAGATAAGAGGCGAGGTGAGCTAATCATAGACTAAAGACCCAGGTAAACAATGAATTAATCTTTTCTGTTTTTTATAGCATAGTTTTGTTTTGTTTGAGGTGTGATCAACGTGTCAGTAGCAGTAGATGTGTTAGGTAACAACATTTTAATTATATTTTGCTAAAATGAACGAAATGACTCGAAAAAAGATTCGTTCATTTTGCTGAACGAGACTCAAAGGTCCGAGTCGGTAAAATGATGCGAACTTCCCATCACAGTAAAGACTAACTGATCCATGATTTATTAGAGATTTGTTATCGAATGGTGATCCACAAAATACTGATTAACCTGGTTTGAAAATGTAAGAAGTAGAAAGTACAGATATTTGTGTAAAAAATGTAAGGAGTAATACCAGAAAAATCTACTTAAGTACACTAACAAAGTATTTGTACTTAGTTACTTCCCATCTCTGCACAAGTCCATGCAGGAAAGGTCATTCGTACCTGAACTTGCATTAGTTTAATTTTACGTTTCACTTTATACTTCTGTCTTTGTCTGCCTTCCGCCCTTTTGATGACACCTTCTTCACTCTTTATCCTTGAACCAGTTCATTTGTGGACTTTTATACATTCAGTAGCTTCCCCTCTCTTGGTTTCATGTGACTCACGTGCTCTTTTACCTGTCTTTCATTCTGTTTCCTTCCCATCCAAATCCTGCTGTCACATCAGTAGCTGTCAGTGCAGACCTTGTCACCGATTTGTAATGTATTCAATAAGCACAATGCTGACAGACGAAAAAATCACTTGAGTATATGGACTTACATGAGTATCAGAGGGAAGCTTTGCTTTCGTAGTTCCTCTCTATTTTGGATTCTGATCTTCAAGAGATTTTCAGTGCAGGTTACATTGTTACACCAATAGGTGGTGGCAAGGGACTGTCTTTATGAGCAAGTAATTCAGTCAGTTGCATGGAATGGCTTGTGATAGTCTTTTCTTCCTTATTGTGACGTATAGTAAAATGTGTTCTTGAACAAGAAAAAAGAGTAGGGCTTGATTTTATTTTTCTGGAGTTGACTGGATCATTGTAGTTTGCTAGTGCTGTGATATTATGTGAGTGACAGGCTGTTCTGCCCTCGTGCAAGTAAACATCATCAGAGAAGAGAAGAGATGTTGTTGCAAGGGAGGTGAAGTTACACTGATCAACCACAACAGTGAACAGTCAATTCTTAAACTTCATGTGTTGGAAACAGAAAAAATGGGCAAGTGAAAAGATGTGAGTGACTTTGACAAGGACCAAATAGCGATGGCTAGATGACTGGGTCAGAGCATCTAAAAAATGTCAAAAAAGTCTTGGTTAGCAAGACAAAGCCATTTTAGTCTGATCTGGTCTGATCACACATTGCTGAAATGCGCAATGTTGGCCATGACAGAAAAATGTCAGAACACTAATTTGATTTTGACTTCCTCTGCTTGACGTAGGAAGGTTTTTTTTTTTTTTTTAATCTTCCTGTCTCTGGTTCAGAGCTGCAGTGACTTCATCTCAAATATTGTTTGGAGGGAAACAGATTTCATACTGATATGTTTAACCACGACAACATCATGAAGATCATTCAGCTTCAGCTCTGTGAGTTTATTACATGATATCAATATATTTACATGCTTTGTAAGCTTAATATTAAAAATAGTTTTATGTTAAGCATCACATGGGTTTTATGTGGGTAATCTTATTTATTTTTTTAATCTTACAGGTGTATTAATGTGTTGTCAAGCTGCAGTGTCAGATCTACTAACTGATTTGGGATCAAATGTGACCATAAACTGTGATCTTGATGAAAATGATGTTTATTGGATTTTACACAAAACAGCAGATCCTCCAACAGTGATTCTACGATCATTTTCAACCTCATCACCTTTTCACTATAACAAAACTTTCAGAAAGAAATATTCAGTGCAGTTTAAACATCGTCTGGTTATAAATAATGTCACTGCTGATGAATTAGGAGTTTATTACTGTATGAAAACAGGTACGCCTCCAAAACTCAGCAACAGCACCAAAATATACATCACTGGTGAGTTAATTTGCAGTGATAAACACATGAACACTACTTACATACATACATGTTATTTACTGCTTCACTGTTTTAGATACTTATGAAAACATAATTATATTTATAAGTTGTGACCCTGGACCACAAAACCACTCATAAGTAGCACAGGTATATTTGTAGCAATGGCCAACAATACACTGTATGCGTCAAAATTTTGGATTTTTCTTTTGTGCCAAAATTCATTAGGATGTTAAGTAAAGATCATGTTCCATGAAAATATTTTGTAAATTTAATACCATAAATATATATAAAAAAAAAATTTGATTGGTAATATGCATTGCTAAGAACTTCATTTGGACGACTTTAAAGGCAATTTTGTTCAGTATTTTCCAGATTTCCAAATACTTGCATCTCAAATATTGTCCTATCCTAACAAACCATACATCAATGGAACACATATTTATTCATCTTTTTGTTGTTGTTGTTGTTGTTGTTGTTGTTTTTTGGGATTATGTATAAATCTCAATTAAAAAAAAAAAAAAACCCTTATGACTAACTTTTTGTGGTCCATGGTCACAATTGTATAATATATGATCAGTGTTTTCAGTGCTACAAATCTGCAATCACTGCACTAACAGCAACAGTAACAGACTGTGAACACTTTCTTACAGAATCACCTCAACTAACTGAGTGTTACAATCATACAGTGGTGGAGTTCATTGATCAGAATCAGACACAATATCAGATTATCATCATCATCATCATCATCTCTGCGCTGATGAACGGGTTTCTGCTCATTCTGCTGATTGGTAAATATATCGCTTTGATGCTTTTCTCCATAGGCAGCTGAAGTTAATGAAATATGTAAATATTCTTTATGTATGCTTTTAAATGCATGCTTTTATTTATGCTTATGTTTTTATTATTTATGTGATTTATGTGACATAGACATATAGATATATAATACAACCTTCCAACCTTTTGCAAATACTGATTATGAAAAATTGTTCCATTTTAGGACGATTAAATGTTTTTGGTGGAAACAGAAGGTCTGCGAAACAATCACAACAACTCAACACTGATCAACCGCAGCAAGTTAAAGAACAGCATCAGGACCATCTACACTTAAAAAATGTGAATCCATCCTTATTACTAAAATTAATTTCTATCCAGATTATTACTGAGGATTCTTGATGACCTGTACAATAGTGTTCTGTAAAACTTCATTTCTTTCAGCTGTAGCTGAAAATGCTAATATTGCTCTTTCAATGTGCCATGGTGAATTTTTCCAAGCGGCATAAAAATATTTAGTCCAGCCAAACCAACAGCACCCATGCTGTACTTAACCTGCCTAAGTCATCAACACATGAGTATGATTGATTTTATACTTCTTGATGTTCAACCCTAAAAAATCTGGAGAAAAATGTAAAACAAAAAATATATATACTAATGAAAGCAACAATAAATAAATAAATAAGTTCAAATTGACTACATTTGATATTAACTATCCTTCATTCTGCTTTTTAAAGACTTGGAAAGTCATGATATTAATCACAATTATTTTATTTAACCAACAGCTATAATTTTATGTTTTTCTTTAGGTTAAACATGTAATAATATCCTGATAATGTGCATAAAATATGGAAGTGGGCACTTAGTTACCATTGATACTATTGATAATGTCGCTATTGATTAATTAGGATTGTGTGACTGTATGAACACAGACACACAGCAGCATTTCCAGATTCATCACAAATCTAATTATAAAAATAAAGAAGGAAAAGTCAAATTTTATTATTTTTTTTTTTAATGGCCTGGCTTGAGTCGCACCTCAGATTTGTATTTGGTAATGTACTGATGTCAAAATTGGTAAATTAATATGTAATGATGAATTAATAAATAATAAACGGACTATTTCATTCCAGGCTACTAGTGTTATTTTCAACTCTACAATCTAAACTAATTTGCTAAACCAAAACCGGACAATGTTTCACTGGCTTTGGCACTTGACAACTAACGGCTTTCACCTTTGTCTAGAGTGGTGGTCTAAGTGTGAAATGAGTGCATTGTTTTTCCAGTACCTTTATGTTTATAAAGTTCTCAGTCTAAACCTCAAATGAAAGAACAGCACTGCAGTATGTCTGCTTTCATTGTTCACTAGATCTACACATTTAGTGCACATTTAGCACTTGCCAAATGTGTTAGTTCTCCCCAAATTTGAAAACTTGATTAATTTACTCACCCTGAGGTCATCCAGTATTTTTTCCCAATAGAATATGATTTGAATCCAATCATATTTTATGTGATTTATAAAATGCTAGTCAGTGGCAACAGGCAACTGTCAAAAAAACATATCAGGGAACACAAAATGAATACCCGTGGCTCCACCCTGGTGAAAAAAAAAACAGCATATGCTGGTAGGTATGTTTTGATGCTGGTTTATGCTGGTCCTTTGCTGGTTTATGCTGGTAATGTTGCTGGTCAATGACCAGCATCAACCAGCAAAGGACCAGCTTAAACCAGCACCAAAACATACCTAACCAGCATCCCAGCATGAAAACATGCCTACCAGCATATGCTGTTTTTCTCACCAGGGCAATATATCGAGGTTTTATAAACCGAAACAATCAGCCCATGCAAGAAATTGAACATTATTTATAACATACTAAGCATAATCCAGAACCTCACTCAAACAAGGAAATCCAGTAAAATTTCGCAAACTGGTTCTTTGGAATAGTTTGTTTCAGTGAATTGGTTCACATTACCCATTCACCGGTTTGTTTACGTAATCATGAAACGTATACACAATATTATTAAAGCACCCAATAATTTTGCCTGTCTAAAGCATATCAAGTGAATAGTCTTAATTACCTTACCTTTTGACATAAACAGTGAGAATCCATAAAAACCTTAATTTCACCCCTTCATCCGAGTGCTCGGTTCACACATGCGCATTTCACTGCTAATGGTCTTCAGTCCAAATCCGAACTATTCAGAGACCACTGGAGAAACTAAAGCGCTGAATGAGTTGGCAAAAACAGCACCACAGGATCAGACAGTCCTGTATTTTGGCTCATCTGAGTGAGTCAGGGTCTGAACGGCACGTCTGAAGGTGAGTTTTGATTCAATATAAGTTTGTGCTGTTCGAGCCCCGAACTGTTTCAGACGATTCAGACTAAAAAGAACCAACTCGAAAGATGGATTTATGTATTATTAGTATTCCCTGTGAAATTGCAGCACTGCAAAATAAATAAATAAATAAAAATATGAAATATGAATGAAACCCAATAAATCTCAATAAACCCAATAAAAAATAAATGTATTTATTTTCACATTTATTTATACATTTCTTTGTCTATAAATGAAGAGTTCAGATGCAAAACCAGCTAAATCCATCTGACGTCTTTCTTTAAAAAATGCATTTTTATCAGGCTCAGATGTGTAGGTTTCTATGCAACTACCGGTACTTCTGATTTTTGGCTAAGGCTGGTATTTTAGCGTGTATGAAGAAAAAGTATTTGATGGACGTATAATTTGTGTCGAGAGCATCATTATCTCATTTTTTAACCGAGATGGCTTTTAGCTGGTTTTACATCTGAACTCTTTATATGATAATGCGTATGAAATAAAAGTTAAGAAATATTTTCCTGTTGATAACTAAATATTTTCGTGATTTAAACAATGTGTATTTGTAGGCCTGTATGTTTTTTTTCTCCAGTAGAGGGCGCCACACAACAGAGACAAACGTACTATACAACTCAGAAAGAGTCTCCTTACTTTAGTGGAGTGGTGGAAAGATTTGTAATTGAACACAAACAAACAAACAGTACTTCACGACTTAATTCAAAACAAGGCTAATATCTTAAAGAGTTTTGCTCAGTTGAATTTATCTTGTTTTAGGGATGTTTGCGACTTTCCCAGAGTATTTTGTACAGTATATAGAGGTCAACGTAAACATACTCATATGTCCTGAAACATGAATCAGAACATTTTGATTTGTTTGGCTGCAGTATAGGTCATAAATCCCATCCTCTCCATGTAAATAAATCATGAAAATATCAAATAACACTTAAAATAATTTTTCATAATTCCCAAATATGCTTATCGTCATTTTAAATCATTTTTATCACTCTGATGTATGTTCAAGTGTTTGTTTTTCTAATAGGTTTAGTTTTAGGTAGTTATTTGATATTATAAATAATAGGGTGTGAGTTTTTATTGTTATGATTGCCTCCCATGAGACTTTTCTTATAATTACAAACTGAGCCTTCTACATTATTCCTGAAGAACTTTAACCTGCGGGCGGGTGAGTACTTCATGGTTTAGGCTACATTTGACTTTCCTTACCCTACCTGCAGGGCCGCATTAAGACCTCACTGGGCTATGACTTGCTGCTTAATGTCTTTGAACAGTTAAATTTGTTTTAAAGGGCTCATCGGATGCTAAGTTCACTTTTTCATGTTGTTTGAACATTACTGTGTGTTGTCAGTGTATGTACAAATCTACCGTATAAAAAATCCATGCAGTGGTTTTTAATTAATTTGTAAAAATAATATCCCCTTTTTCAAATCGAGCCGTTCTCAGTTGACGATAGTTGATTGACATGAGCTCTTACCTCAGTTCAGCTGTCGAAGTCCAGTAACTTTCCTTGTTTTGATGCTGGAGCAGGGATGTAAGTTAGACAAGAATATCTCCGACTGAGCGATTGAGGTGTTGTGTTGCTGGATGAAATAATGAACATAGTGGTCGTCATTTACTCCCATCATCTGACCTGCTGAAGATGCAGTAGATTACGTTTGTTTGTGAAGGGAATGCGCCTCCCGATCTACATATATCCGTCTATGTTCACGCAAATCATTCATGATCCAGCTTCACTTACAGCAGAAGTGAGTATAAGCATTTTTTTAATGAATCTTTGCGATCGTCTTTCCTTATAACGTGGTAGTTAGGAAGTTTAGCGGCTAAATGCGGCTAATGTAAACAAAACCGTCTTTCCACAGAGAGAAGAGAGGGGCGGGGCGAGCAGAGCTCATTTGCATTTAAAGGAACAACCCCTTAGAATGATATGATTTTTGCAGAGCTGATTTTGGCAAGGTAAAAAGGGTGTTGTTTTACAAAACCATTGAGAATTTTTAATCAAAGTTGTAACAATCAGCCTTATCGGTAAATGTTACAGTGATTTAAAAGGGGTCAGATTATACTGTGTGAAATTAAAATGTGTTTTAAAAAGATGAGACAATGACAAAAGTAAAGCGAATAAATACGTGTATTTACAAATTCACAAGGAACCAAAACAACACTATAAAACTAGAAATCCTAGGCTGTTAAAAGCACAGAGTCCTTCAGTTCCATACCATTAAAACGGTCCTTAAGAAATCCAGCGTGCTGTAAGTTCCAAGTAAAAGTGTCCACTGGTGTATATACAGTCCAAAGAAGTGTAATCCAATAAAAGTGATGCTGGAATGGCAAGTCCTTAAAATAAACTCCTGATTGTTTGACATGCTGCCTCCTTTATACTGTTTGTTCCTGATTCCTGTCATGTGACTGATCACATATAGGCTATACATTCAGCAAGTTTATAATCAAACTAAACTTAAATCTGTGGGTGACGATGACGCTGTGTTTTTATCTGCTCCATGTGCCCGGTCCACTTGGTATTACACAACTTTAGTAAAATACCCTAGATGGGTAGATCATGTTTTCCCCTTTTCTAATTTATTTTCAGATAGCCCCCTTTGTTTTTAGAAAAGCTGACATTTTTACTTATCGAAGATAAATTCTATTGCGTACCATTTCCAGATTATGCCAGAACGAAGTGATGAGAGGTGGATGTGGACATCAGGCGCTGCGATATGTGCACAGGTCGTTCAATTCAATTCAATTCAATTCAACTTTTTTTTTCAAATTTATTTGTATAGCGCTTTTCACGATACATATCGTTGCAAAGCAGCTTTACACCAAATTGACATTTTTACAATATATATGTAGTAGTAGCTTGATGTACATATGGCAGATATGTGTGGTAAAGATCAATTAATGATGTAATCAAACAGACAAAGAACACTATAAATTAGTAGCAGAATTCGGTAGTGCTGTATGTTTTCAGGGTTGGCATCATCTGAAGTCCTCTGTGGGGTTGGCATCATCTTATCTCGTTCAAAAGTAAAATATAGAATAAATGCATTTGTAAACCAAATTCGCATTCACGCCATATCCTAATTACCATAATTTCGAGATGACAACATGTGACGTGGGCCCCCTCCTTGCTCGGGCCCCTAGCCCAATGGTTAATGCAGCCTTGCCTACCTGAATAATCAGTGTTAAATGTGTAGGGGTAGGAGTAGGGAATTCAAGTGCAAAACAATAAAAAAAAAAAAAAAAAAAAAAAAAAAAAAAAAAAAAAAAACAGGCAGGGTCAAACACCAGCAAAAAACAATGTCTCAGGGGAATACAAAAAATAATCCAAATAGCAGGTGATGGTCAGGGCAGAAACCATGAAACAACCAAATTCATAAACACAGGGCTCGAATGAAATAGGATGGAAGTGGCTATAATCCCTATAATAATAAAGCTACAATGCAAACCAAGAGCAAAGGCCCTGATTTCAAAACACTGTCTGCTCCTGAATCTACTGCTTGGTTTTCTTGATCACAGGGTTTGTGTCCTGTTTCTGATGTTGATTCTGCAACAAAACAGTACAAAACAACATTACTGCACTGTGATAAACACAACAGATCTGTCTAGTATTTATATACAGCAGCATTCAGACTGGAACATTAGTATTTAATCAAACACTTGTTGTATTCAGATTTTATAAAACTTTTTGAATTAAAACACACACCGTTGATGATCAGCTGTATAGTCTTCTGTTCATCTGAGGGTGTGATGTAGCAGCTGTATCTTCCTGCATCAACGTGAGTAAGATTGTTGAGTTTGATGGAGAAGGTTCCTCTCTCATACTCCTCAGGGAAAGTTTCAGCTCTATTCTTATACCGCTGTTCCTGATTCTCTACTGATTCTTTACCCCTAATTATATCATACACAATCTTGCTGCCATTGTGTCTCCAATGCACTTCAGTGTCTTGATCTTGTTCAGTTGAAGAACACGGCAGAACAACAGAACAACCGATAACAGCCTCTACTGTGACCTGCAGACACACTGAAATCACATAAACTTTAACTGTAAACACACAATCTGGTATTTATAGTTGTGGTGTAAACTGATTATTCAAATTTAGTTTAGGTGCTCACCTTCGTTTATCAGCACTGCAAATACACAGATGAAGCACCAACTGCAGAAACAGAAAAAAAATGAAATAAATAATAATTATCATAATAATAAACTTGCTATAAGTTGCTGTAATTTAACCAGTAGATCATGACATTAGTAATGCCAGCATGAGTATATTTGATATTTGATTTTAATATATTCGATATGAAGATTTATTCTGTCTTAATAGTTTTGTGGTTAAATGTTTTGATGTCTTGACATTGAATAATAGTGATTTTGAAGTGAAGTTTGAATAGTGAAGTGAATTTATTTTGTTGTGAAATATTAACATGAATATTTATTTTAAAATATTCATGTTAATATTTACATAAATTAGATGTACATCACAAACATCTTGAATATTCTTCAGAACCTATGGACCGATTAAGCTGAATTATTTAATAGAAACACAAGTTATTGCTATTATGACAATATTGTTAAATAAAAATGGTAAACATATTATATAGTGTAATTCACATGAATCCTATTGACTAGATTCTGTCATTGTTCAACTAAATTGTGAAAATACACATATGTACAATTAAAATAACAAAAGAATCCATTAATTTCCTTCAATAATATACATATTGGATGTGGTGTCATCATTTAGGTATACATTTTAGACTTGAACCCACAACCTCTGGGTTACAAGTCAAACTCCCTTTCCATTAGGCCATGACTGCTATCATGTTTTAATTGTTGTTACTTAAACAAAACAACCTAACTGCAGTTTGATTGATATTACTTGTAATGCACATAAATAAATAAATAAAAAGGGAGTTATCTGTTTTTGCAAATAAACTAAATCTAAAATCTCTCTCCTCAGATATAATCTTTCTGCAGATAACTCTTCTCAAAGTGGACAAAGTAAAAGGCAGTTGGATAGGACAGATCTACTGACCATACTTGGAATTTGTGCTCTGCATTTCACCCATTCAAGTGCACACACACACAGAGCAGTGAGAAGTGAACAAACTTTTGTTTACTTTAATAATTATAATTCATGGAGTTATCATTTAATAACATCTTCAATATTCTAAAGGGGCTAGTTGCATATCACCGCCATCTTGGATTTTCGGTCTAGTGAGTGTAGGAAATCAAATCCAAATGTTACATTCTATATGTTTACATGATTTATAATATCACTTAAAACACTGTACACTGTAAGACTCAATCAAATCAAATTAAATCAAATTAACATCAAATAAAAATAATAGCACGCACCACCACACAAAAATACAACACAACATGCTAATGCTAAATCAAATAATAGTTTCAGCTTTTACTCTGTGTATTTACTCTAAGTATTAACCTGTAACTCATTAAGTAACCAAACCACAGTTAATGCATTAATGATGTTGAAAGTGTTTGTTTGATAATGCTAGTTTAAGTAACTGAGAAAAAAACGAACAACGCCACATATGAACTTTATCACATACTGCGACAGATCTGAAGTAAAACTCTGTGGGAGGTACAATGCATTTTGTATAAACATACCCGAGGATCATGGTGGTCCAATATAATCTATATATTTATTTATATACAAACAACAACAGAAAAACTGATGCTACCACATTTCCTTTTCACCTCGGTTTGTACCGGATGTCGTCATCTATAGCATCATCTATATCTAAGTAAAAGAGCTTTCTAAACGTTAGATGAAGCAGCGTTTCATACAGACAGGGGCGTAGCACCAAATTCTGGGCCCTATATACAAGCAGTGGCCATGGGCCCCCGTAAGCTCAAGGTTCACAACTACCTACAACTATCCTTACTACTAATCTAAGAACTCTTATATGTATAACAAAGGAGTTAATTTGTAGAATATTTGGTCTCACATTTTGGGATCACCTTTCTTGGGAAAAAAGTCTGTTAGCAGTTGCTTTCCCTCATTTCTTTTTTTATCCCTTTCTTGACTCTTTTTTTAATACATCAATCAACTGATGTATTTACCCAAAATATTAGCATTTACATTAGTTAACAACATTTATTATGATCTTAAAATTATATTTAAAAGAAAAAAAAAAATCACTCCTCAGGGGCCCTCCCCCCACTTGGCGCCCTGGTAATTTAGTCCCACTTTTCACCCAACTACGACGCCCCTGCATACAGAATTAACCAATGATCATCATGGCAGCTCAACATTATCAATATATGTTTTATTTGACAGTACTGCATGTAAATGTTTAAAAAATTAGGGTGAAATACTAGTTTTTAATCAAAGTATTATAAACTCTTCTACTTCTGTATGACATGACTAGATGTAATTGGCGTCCACAGCAGCCATGAAAAACTGGTCAGATATGTGCCTCAGATATTTATTCATCTTTTTCAGCTTTACTTCAACAACAGAATTCACCAGTATTAATATTGAACATGTTTCTGATCTCATTGTATCTCCAATGAACTGTATGTGATGTCTATACTTGAATTTATCAATAAACCACATGACAAAAACTTAACCAGTTTCACTAAACAATAATTCAATTTAATATGTAACAATAATAACAACACTAAACTGGTCTTTTTAGCAGCTTTTCAGCTGTAATCACCCACCCATTTAATGTGACAACTGATCCAATAATAAATTAACTCAACAGAAGTTAATAAAATGAGTAAATGCACTCAGACTTACATGAGAATGAGAGAGAATCTTCCTTTTGTAAATTCCTCTGGAAAAGTGTGGTATTGTGGATCCTGATCCTCAAATGAAACATTTCTCTTAATTAATTTTTAATACAATGCCATGTCTTAAACATCATGTCTTCAGTTTATTGTCACTGTAAAAACAGCACAAGATCACAGAATTTCCAGAAACCTCCTCATTTTGACCTACAAAGTAAATGAACAAGAGGAAATGAATACAACAGGGAAAATACATTTCATAAATCTGCCTTTCAAATGGTCTTAAAAAAATAACTAACAGCATAAAAAAAAAAAAAAAAAACTATTTCTAACAGCATAAAAAAAAAAAAAACTATTTCTATAACAAGAAATTACCTGTTTTCAGATCTGGGCTCATAGTTCCTCTCTCTTGTGTTTGATCCTGACAGACTGTTCAGGCACAGTGAAACTCAAGATTATGGTCTGGTGGGAGGTGAAAGAGGGCTGTCACAAGAGATGAGAAAACAATCAGGAAAGTACTGTGGGTTATCTCCACATCCACATTGATCATTCAGCACAAAAATGGAGTTCACTGTCAGCAACAACCCTTATTGTGGTCTCATTTGTGAGACAAACATACTATGCAAACATTCAGACAGATGCTGTAAATGATGGTGAATGAGAAATAAAATAACGACATTTTATGTTTGAATATTGAATATTATAATGCATTTATTGTGTGCATAATTTCCTGTGTATTTTGTATATTAATGCATAAAACTACAAGACAAAATTTGCTAAAGAATTATATTCCTTCAAAAACAAGACTTATGACCATACAGAGTTTCTACTAAAACTGCTTTTATTTATTTATTTAAAAAATACTGTGTTTGATTGGAAAAGGTTACCGAAGAGTCCAGGATGCTGCATGCATGAGTGCAATTTGTTCAGTTTGATTTCATAAAATCTGGTAAAGGATTTGCATTTGAGACAATCTGCTCATTTTGTGCAATGTGTTGCAATGTGGAAAATTTAATTTAACTTTTTTTTTTATTTTTATTTATTTTTTTTTTATTGAGGGTTCAGGATGCTTTTATTCTGAAAGTTATTCTTTGTAGCAGGTGTGAAGAACAACACAATTAGACTGAGGATGAGGGTCAGCTGGGGTGTTCAAAATCAATAAAGCTGATTTGATAAGCAAACATAACCACCCAACCTCTGTGGTGTCTGTTCTTTGTCATGTTGAATAACCCTTTCACACGTGAGTTTAAAATATTGTAGCTGAGCCCCCTGGGTGAGTTTTTTTTTTTTTTTAGGTGAGCGTTATTTTAGAACGTATCGCCTTATTGTTTTACGTGACACAACGCAGCCACAATAGAGCTGCAAGACACATGGATCGATTTCATTTTGTTTTTCTTTTTTTATTAATAATATTCACAAACATGCTTGATAGATTCTGATATATATGATATTCCGATTCTAAGCGTTAACGGAGCGTGATCATTTCAGCGATTAAAACGTTCAATATTTGCATAAAGAACGTGTGACTTCAGAAGACTTGGAATTCATGACTTGTTTGTAATGCTTTTATACTGCTTGTTTATGGTCAGTTTTTGCAATAAATACCTGTGACTGTACTTATATTTGTCTGCTACGTCTTTTATATTGTTTAGAAATGGGTAGGTTTAGGTGCTCCAATGAAAGTATACATTTATATGAGGGTTGCCAACTCTCACGTATTTGGCGTGAGACAGGCTTTCAGGCTCTGTCTCGCGCTCTCACTCTTCCCATGTAAATCTCACGCGTAAATCTCAATTTGAAACAAAGTTTCAGCTTTCAGATGTTGTAAGTTTTGATACTAAATTCACGTAATGTGGCGTAAATCGTAAAATGTAGCACTTCTGTTAACACCAGAGCCATTAAAAGACAGAGCTGAGACAAGCTTTGATCTCCCTGGCGGTGACGTGATTCACGAAGCTCTCTAAATAAACCAGCGTTGACAGTATATTTGAATGTGTTTAAGTAGGATAGAGACGACAGTTTCAGCATTTTTTTGGTAAACATTACAGCATGTTATGCTTTGATATCTACGTTGATGACATTTACAATATAATTTTATTCTGGAGAGTGATGGAGAGCAGTGGCGGATTAAGACTCTTTGGTGCCCCTGGGCAATGGCACCTAGAGCGCCCCCACTTCCACCCACACACACACACACTTTTTATTGAGTTTATTAATATGAAATATTAAATTTCATATTAATGAACTTAGAAGTGCT
The DNA here is from genome assembly GCF_022985175.1 of Labeo rohita. Classification (NCBI taxonomy): domain Eukaryota; kingdom Metazoa; phylum Chordata; class Actinopteri; order Cypriniformes; family Cyprinidae; genus Labeo; species Labeo rohita. Next base: position 63,242 of record NW_026129089.1, read on the forward strand.
ATAATAGAACTATATAATAAACTATATAATAGAACTATAGTAAAACCCTTAGAAAATAAGGCTACCACCTTTTTCAGTGTACTCTGATAAATTATTTATAACTTGTGAACCCAACTCATACAGGTGTAGTCTGTTCTAAAATCAGATATAAATCTGTAAGAATAAAGAAAGTATGCAGCAAATGTAAACATTTTATGAGTGAATCCAGCTGTCACAGGTATAATAATAATAATCCTATCTGTTATTCACTTCAGACTTTATGGTAAACAAAGAAAGTGTGGATAGTCTTTTTAGAGTCATTGTTGTCATTTTTCATTTACTTATATTTAACTGACAAAATAATTTTTGAATGTTTTACTGCTTTCAAAGACCGGTGTAAAAAGTGCATGGTCTTGTTTGCAATTACAGCTACTGTGCGTAACAAATTTATTAGACCATCACCCAATGTAAGGTTTGTGCCACAGTTGCCCTAAACTAAGTACTGGTGATAACCAATGTTATGCTTGTTTCTGTAATGATTAGTGTAAGATCTTTAGTCACAGTAGTGTTTCGAAATACAATTAGCTTGTTGGGACTGAATAGATATCTGAAAAGATATATTGAACAAAAGTTTAATCAAAAGTAAGTCTTTAGGAACAACTACAAACTATTTGGAATCCAGTAACAATCAGTAACAATGGAGACTATGGAGAATGCATGCTTTGCTTTTATCAAGCCCAAACGAGGCCATACAAAATAAATCAATCAAATATTTATTTATTTCTATTTTTTTATTTATTTCTATATCTATATTTCTCGGTTCTATACGATGGTTTTGTTGTTATCAATTCAATCTTTTGACGCCGAATTGCCGCTAATTCTAAAGTGAAAGTAATGCGCATTTGCACATTTGGTAATGCACCGACATTTACAAGCTATTTAAAAGCGACAATGACAATACAATTTTTGTTTAAAAAAAGTTGGCGGGTAACATGTGGTATAATAAATTTGTTAGAACTGTATATGTACATAGTTTTGTGAGGATTTGAACTGACAATTAAACTTACAAACTTGTTAACACCCTTTCATGATTGCCAACAGCTGCAAACTAAAAACGTGAAAGCGCGAGTCCGACGCTCTGTAGATTCAGATTCACACCTCTGTGAGTGAGGTACTTTCATTTCAGTTGCAGAGACAGGAATTAGAGTCTGTTAGAGTAATGTGCGGCGTCAAAACGAAATTGCAGGCGTTCACCTATTATGTGTACATCCGGCGATAGATCGCACATCCATTGATTCACGCAGGAGGAAACAAAAAAAAACTTTTAACAAAACATTTAGGGTAGGCTACGTTCTGGCGAAAGGGCACAGGCCATAGCTAGATAGACATTTGAGAATACATCGCTTGCTTTTGAGAATACCTTGCTTGTCTTACCCAAGAAAATGTATTTGCGTGGTGCCCCCTCTGGACGTGGTGCCCCTGGGCACCTGCCCAATTGCCCATATGGTTAATCCGCCTATGATGGAGAGACAACCCTAACGAAAATTAAATATGGCTTTACTACAGATAAAACAAACAAAACAAAACAAACAAACAACAAAAAAAAAATGGTTAATATAGTTAAACCATGGTAACCACAAATTAACCATGGTCTTGCTACACTAACATGGTATTTGTAGAAAACTATGGTTATACAAATGCGCCATAATCAGTGCGCCAAAAAACATGGTTATTACACATTTACTATAATAAAACCATGGTTCATTTTAAGGGTTTTTTCAAGGGTTAATTTGGTTTACTTGTATTTAACCCGCAGGTATTGCTTATATATAATGTGACCATACAACTTAACTATTTTTCAGTTAAATAAATGTTCTATATTTAATTCAATAATATTCATTTAATATTTTAAGGAGATAATTTAGTACCAAATACTATTTGTCCAATAATTATGGTCCATTCAGATCTTTTCACTTGCCCATTTTTCCTGTTTCCAACACATGAAGTTTACAAACTGACTGTTCACTGTTGTGGTTGATCAGTGTAACTTCACCTCACACCTCACCTTGCAACAACATCTCTTCTCTTCTCTGATGACGTGTTTACTGGCCCCAACTTGTCACATATTGACGCTTGGTCAGGACCCCTTTAGCATCACTTTTTGACGCCCACGATACCCCTTTTGCATAATTTTTCAACGTGCAGGGTCCTCCATTCTTTTCAGTTGTTTGTCTTAATTTAATGGTTTACATGCATTTGTAAAAAACAGAAATACTTTTACAGGGTTGCCAACTTTTAAGTTCAGCTTGGAGTGAGATTTTCTTTTTTTTTCGATTCCATGTCTATTTATATGTATATACTGTACATATAAGGGGATAAAAATGCAGCTGAATGCCCTTTTTTTTAGCACAATTGTAACTTGGTTTAAATACAGTATTTGCTTGCATTCATTGTGTGTACTTATAGGCTCATTGGACATACGTGCCCATATACATTTCTGCAAACCTGAAAAAACGTACCTATATGTACGAATCACTGCAGTTTCCGGTTAAAATGAACGCTAGAGGCAGTAACTTTGATTCCTTTTCACACATAGTATGATTTACAAGCAGAGTTTTGATTAATAAAGCCTAATTTTCAGACGATTACTACTGCTGAATATTATATTATGGTTTTAAAACAATTTTAACATCCTGCGCGATATGAAAATTGATACTTTAGAACGTTGTCGTCACATATACAGCTTCATATATATGAGTTGCACTTAGGTGATGAAGAGCTTCGGTTCGAACCCATGAAACTACGATTCGACAAAACAGCTCAAATCTGAATGAGAAAGTAAAAATAGCACGGCTGCATCACAAAATACGTTTTTTAATCAGTTTTGCATTTGTTAACACTATCGGTTAGGTTTAGGGTTGGGTTTGGTGTAGGCGATATCTCCAATAAGACAGAGCATTAACCTTTAGCGAAACGCCCTGGATATTTGAATTCTGAACAGCTGGTATATGTACCGCAAGCAGCATAATAAAAATACAGCAATACGTGCCTGTACCAACGTAATAAAAACGTGCCAAGGTCACGTATTGAACGTGTGTTTTAGCACCACTCTCTGGACATTTCATTTGAAACTGCCACGAAATGTGCAGTAAGGTACGTAATTACGGTGTTGCAGAAATGTATGTAGAGGCACGTATTTCTAATGAGCCTGGGTTGCATCATTAAAAAAGGATGAAGTTATTAACGTTTTAAATTTCACATTTAAAAATATAGTATTTAATCATTTCTAAATCTGTATTCAAATGAAAAACTTAATAATAAGTAAAAAGGTATGACCTGCAATATTGTAGATACATGTATATTTAGTAAAGAGCCATACAGGTAACTAGTGGGTACACCATGGTAATACAAATTAAAAGGTTGTTTTTTTTTTTTGACCACAAAATGACTCTAATTTGCCTATTTGCATTGGAATTTAAAACCCCTTTTCTCTATTTAACCTTAAATACTACACTAATTGTAATATAATTAATATAAATATATTAATGGACCATAATTATTGGACAAATAGTATTTGGTACTAAATTATCTCCTTAAAATATTAAATGAATATTATTGAATTAAATATAGAACATTTATTTAACTGAAAAATAGTTAAGTTGTATGGTCACATTATATATAAGCAATACCTGCGGGTTAAATACAAGTAAACCAAATTAACCCTTGAAAAAACCCTTAAAATGAACCATGGTTTTATTATAGTAAATGTGTAATAACCTTGTTTTTTGGCGCACTGATTATGGCGCATTTGTATAACCATAGTTTTCTACAAATACCATGTTAGTGTAGCAAGACCATGGTTAATTTGTGGTTACCATGGTTTAACTATATTAACCATGTTTTCTTTTTTTTTTTTTTGTTTTTGTTTTGTTTTGTTTTGTTTTGTTTTGTTTTGTTTTGTTTGTTTGTTAGTTTTATCTGTAGTAAAGCCATATTTAATTTTCGTTAGGGTTGTCTCTCCATCATAGGCGGATTAACCATATGGGCAATTGGGCAGGTGCCCAGGGGCACCACGTCCAGAGGGGGCACCACGCAAATACATTTTCTTGGGTAAGACAAGCAAGGTATTCTCAAAAGCAAGCGATGTATTCTCAAATGTCTATCTAGCTATGGCCTGTGCCCTTTCGCCAGAACGTAGCCTACCCTAAATGTTTTGTTAAAAGTTTTCGGTTTCCTCCTGCGTGAATCAATGGATGTGCGATCTATCGCCGGATGTACACATAATAGGTGAACGCCTGCAATTTCGTTTTGACGCCGCACATTACTCTAACAGACTCTAATTCCTGTCTCTGCAACTGAAATGAAAGTACCTCACTCACAGAGGTGTGAATCTGAATCTACAGAGCGTCGGACTCGCGCTTTCACGTTTTTAGTTTGCAGCTGTTGGCAATCATGAAAGGGTGTTAACAAGTTTGTAAGTTTAATTGTCAGTTCAAATCCTCAAAAACTATGTACATATACAGTTCTAACAAATTTATTATACCACCTGTTACCCGCCAACTTTTTTTAAACAAAAATTGTATTGTCATTGTCGCTTTTAAATAGCTTGTAAATGTCGGTGCATTACCAAATGTGCAAATGCGCATTACTTTCACTTTAGAATTAGAGGCAATTCGGCGTCAAAAGATTGAATTGATAACAACAAAACCATCGTATAGAACCGAGAAATATAGATATAGAAATAAATAAAAAATAGAAATAAATAAATATTTTATTTTTATTTTGTATGGCCTCGTTTGGCCTTGATAAAAGCATGCATTCTCCATAGTCTCCATTGTTACTGATTGTTACTGGCTTCCAAATAGTTTGTAGTTGTTCCTAAAGACTTACTTTTGATTAAACTTTTGTTCAATATATCTTTTCAGATATCTATTCAGTCCCAACAATCTAATTGTATAAGATCTTACACTAATCATTACAGAAACAAGCATAACATTGGTTATCACCAGTACTTAGTTTAGGGCAACTGTGGCACAAACCTTACATTGGGTGATGGTCTAATAAATTTGTTACGCACAGTAGCTGTAATTGCAAACAAGACCATGCACTTTTTACACCGGTCTTTGAAAGCAGTAAAACATTCAAAAATTATTTTGTCAGTTAAATATAAGTAAATGGAAAATGACAACAATGACTCTAAAAAGACTATCCACACTTTCTTTGTTTACCATAAAGTCTGAAGTGAATAACAGATAGGATTATTATTATTATACCTGTGACAGCTGGATTCACTCATAAAATGTTTACATTTGCTGCATACTTTCTTTATTCTTACAGATTTATATCTGATTTTAGAACAGATTACACCTGTATGAGTTGGGTTCACAAGTTATAAATAATTTATCAGAGTACACTGAAAAAGGTGGTAGCCTTATTTTCTAAAGGTTTTTACTATGGTTCTATTATATAGTTTATTATATAGCTATATTATATACTTCTAAGTTCATTAATATGAAATGTAATATTTCAGATTAATAAACTCAGTAAAAAGTGTGTGTGTGGAAGTCGGGGAGGGGGGCTACTAACTGATTTGGGATCAAACGGGAGTATAAACTGTGATCTTGATGAAAATTAGGTTTATTGGATTTTACTGAAAACAGCAGATCCTCCAACACTCATTCTATGATCACTGTCAACCACAACATCACCTTTTCACTATAAAAAAAACTTTCAGAAATAAATATTCAGTGCAGTTTAAACATCGTCTGGTTATCAATAATGTGACTGTTGATGAATTAGGAGTTTATTGCTGTATGAACACAGAAACACCTCCAAAACTCAGCAACAACACCAGACTACACTTTAATGGTGAGTTCATTTGCTCTTGCAGTGATAAAGACATGAACACTGCATTTCAGCTGTAAAAATATCACTATGATGCTTTTCTCCGTAGGCAGTTAATGAGATATGTAAATATTCTTTATTTATGCTTTTAACTGCATGCTTTTACTTATGCTTATGTTTTTATTAATGTGCCATTTATGTGACATAGACATACAGATATAATACAACCTTCAAACCTTTTTAAACACTGATTATGAAAAATTATTCAATTTTATTACGATTAAATGTTTTTGCTGGAAACAGAAGGTCTGCAAAACAATCACAACAACTCAATGCTGATCAACAGCAGAAAGATAAAGAACAGCATCATGACCATCTACACTTTAAAAAAAAAATGTGAATCCATCCTTATTACTAAAATTAATTTCTGTCAAGATTATTATTGAGGATTCTTAATGACCTGTACAATTGTCACGGGTGTACGTCGTGTGCGTGGAATGACGAAGGAGAATAGCGTAGATCCAATAAGTGCAGTTTATTGCATAATCCAAAAGTGAACACAAAGCCAGGGAAACACAGGGAAAACAGCAACCACGACGAACAGCGCGGAATGAACATAAAGACAATATAATCACCGACAGACACCATGGGGACAACCAAACTTAAATACACAAAACAAACCAATCAGAACACGACAGGACACAGTGACGTAACAAACGAGGACAGGAACAGGAAGACCAAATATGGGCACACACTGGGAAAACAACCAACAACAGTCCAACTCGCACACACAGGTCTGACACTACCCCCCCCTCTTATAAGGCGCGACTCACGCCGTAACACATACACTGGGGTGGGAGGGTGGGCGCCCTGGAGGTCCGTGCTGGGCAGACACAGTGTACATAGGGGCGTACCTCCAGGGCGGATCAGGGAGCCATGGCCGAGCACACAGTCCATTGGGCCATGGCGGATCGGGGGAGTTCGGGGAGCCATGGCCAAGCACACAGTCCATTTGGCCATGGCGGGTCTGATGGCGGGTCTGATGGCGGGTCTGGGGATTCAGGGATCCATGGCCGAGCACACAGTCCTTGTGGCCATGGCGGGTCCGGGGGGTCGGGAAGCCATGGCCGGGTAAACAGTCCAGGAGGCCATGGTTGAACAGGGGAGTAGCCCCCTCCCCCCCAAAAAAATTTTCTTGGGGGAATTTAGGGTTCTGCCAGCTCTGGTGAGCGCTGGATGGAGCGCTGGCTCAGGAGGGCGCGCTGGAGGAGGAGCCGACTCTGGAGGGCACGCTGGAGGAGGAGCCCCGGCTCTGGAGGGCGCGCTGGACAGAGCTCCGGCTCTGGAGGGCGCGCTGTATCTTTCCAGGGCAGAGCGGGCAACTGTATCAGGGACAGGGACCTGGGGAGAGCAGGGATAGAGGAAGTAGAGAGTAAAGGGGGAGAAGCAGAGAGTTCAAAAGGTAACGCCGCCTCCATATGAGGCTCTACAGCCTGGGCTGACACCTCAGGAGGCATAGGCGTGGCTTCTCCGGCGATAGAGGGTTCTGGAGCGGCCTTGACACCAGACGTGAGCTCTGCCTCTGGAGGGTGCGCTGGAAGCAGCTCGGGCTCTGGGGTGCGCGCTGGAGGCAGCTCGGGCTCTGATGTGCGCGCAGCCGTAACTTGACTTGACTCAGCCGCTTGACTTGACTCAGCAGCATGACTTGACTCTGGAAACGCAACTGTAATGTGACTCGACTCGGTACACACAACTGCAACTTGACTTGACTCCTTAGATGCTGCTGCAACTTGACTTGGCTCAGGAGACTCAGCTGCAACTTGACTGGACTCGGAAAATGCCGCTGCAACTTGACTTCGCAGACATAGCTGCAGTTTGACTTGACTCCGGAAATGCAGCTGCAGCTTGACTCAGAAGATGCAGACTCTGGCGCGGCAGCCATCTTGGGCAGTGGCTCAGGAAAGACGGCTGTAACTTGACTTGGGACTTGACAGGAGCAACAGCAGTAATTTGACTGCTGCAACTTGACATGATTCGGCCGTTTGACTTGACTCAGGAGACACAGTTGCAACATGACTGGACTCAGGAGAAGCTGTTGCAACTTGACTGGACTCAGGAGTAGCAGCCGTAACACGCTTAAGCGCCATTTTAGCTGCCCATACAGTCATTAGAGGAGAGTCTAACAGGTGGGTCTTCAAGACCACAGAAGGCGTCCGAGCGCTGGCCGCGGGAGGCGGCGCCCGAATGCTGGGCGCGGGTTCTGGACTGAGGAAGCCGATGGAGCCTTGGATCAGGGGGGTTTGTTTGCGACGGGGCTGGCGAGCCGAACCATTGGCGCGGTATGCGGGGATTCCCGAGGTGTTGTCTGACACGACGCAGCGTGCTTCAGAGGGGGTTGGACGATTCGACATGTGGCACTCTTCGACCTCAAAATCAGATCCGTTTAAATAGAGAACCACATTAATCAGTTCGATCAGGGGATAATTACAAACAGGAAGATCGCAACGAATCATGTCTTCGTCCAACCCCATCTGAAACATAAAGCCTAAAGCCGCGTCGTGCCAGCTTAGCTGATTAGCTAGTTCGAGGAAATCCCCTACATACCACTCCAAACTCCGGCCGCCTTGTCGCAAACGAGTCAAGGCTTCCTCAGCGTTCATTTTCTTAGGTCGGTGATTCTGTCACGGGTGTACGTCGTGTGCGTGGAATGACGAAGGAGAATAGCGTAGATCCAATAAGTGCAGTTTATTGCATAATCCAAAAGTGAACACAAAGCCAAGGAAACACAGGGAAAACAGCAACCACGACGAACGGCGCGGAATGAAAATAAAGACAATATAATCACTGACAGACACCATGGGGACAACCAAACTTAAATACACAAAACAAACCAATCAGAATACAGCAGGAGACAGTGACGTAACAAACGAGGACAGGAACAGGAAGACCAAATATGGGCACACACTGGGAAAACAACCAACAACAGTCCAACTGGCACACACAGGTCTGACAACAATAGTGTTCTGTAAGACTTCATTTGCTTTCAGCTGTAGCTGAAAATCCCAATATTGCTCTTTCAATATGCCAAGGTGGATTTTTCCAAGCGGCATAAAAATATTTTGTCCAGCCAAACCAACTGCACCTATGCTGTACTTAACCTGCTGAAGTCATAAACACATGAGTATGATTGATTTTATACTTCTTGATGTTCAACCCTAAAAATAAATAAATAAATAAATAAGTAAATAAATAAAAATACTAATGAAAGTAAAAATAAATAAATAAATATACAAATAAGTTAAGATTGACTATATTTAACATTACAGTAACACTTTAGAATAGGGAAAAAAGGAAAAGTCAAAAGTGTTTTTTTAATGTCCTGATATGAGTTGCACCTCAGATTTGTATTTGGTAATGTATTGATGTCAAAATTTGTTAATTAATATGTAATAATGAATTAATAAATAATAAACAGACTATTTTATTCCAAACTACAAGTGTTACAGTATTTTGAACTCATCTAAACTAAAGTGCTAAACCAAAACCAGACAATGTTTCACTGGCTTTGGCACTTGACAACCAACGGCTCTCACCTTTGTCTAGAGTGGTGGTTTAAGTGTGAAATGAGTGCAGTGTTTTTCCAGTACCTTTATGTTCATAAATTTCTCAGTCTAAACCTCAAATGAAAAAACAGCACTGCAGTATGTCTGCTTTCATTGTTCATTAGATCTACACATTTAGTGCACATTTAGCACTTGCCAAACTAGCTGAAATTGGTTTCTAGCTGAAACCAATCACATTTTATGTGATTTATAAAATACTAGTCAGCAGCAACAGGCAACTGTCAAAAAACCTATCAGGGAACACAAAATGAATACCCCTGTTCCTACTGGTTTTATGAACCGACACAATCAGCCCATGCAAGAAATGTAACATTATTTACAACATGCTAAGCGTAATCCAGAACCTCACTCAAACAAGGAAATCCAATTTAATTTGGCAAACTGGTTCTTTCGAATAGTTTGTTTCAGTGAACTGGTTCACATTACCCATTCACCGGTTTGTTTACGTAATCATGAAACGTATACACAATATTATTAAAGCACCCAATAATTTTACCTGTCTAAAGCATATCAAGTGAATAGTCTTAATCACCTTACCTTTTGACATAAACAGTGAGAATCCATAAGTACTTTTAGGCCTTCATCCAAAGTGCTCGGTTCACGCATGCGCATTTCACTGCTAATGGTAAAATCAGCCCAAATCCAAACTATTCAGTGACTGTTGGGGAAACTAAAGCAAACAGCACCACAGGATCATGTACTCCGCTATTTTGGCTCAGTCAGGGTCTGAAAGGCACATCTAAAAGTGAGTTTTGATTGAATCTTGTAAACTTGTGTTGTTTAAGCCCGAACTGTTTCAGATGATTCAGTCCGATTCAGTTCACTAAAAAGAACCAGCTCGAAAGACGGATTTATTTACGAACCGGACAGTTTGGACCGTTTGCATTAGCATTCCCGGCAGAACTCTGCAATATATAAATAAAAAAAATAAAATAAAAATACTAATGAAAGTAAAAATAAATAAATAAATATACAAATAAGTTAAGATTGACTATATTTAACATTACGGTAACACTTTAAAATAGGGAAAAAGGTAAAGTCAAAAGTGTTTTTTTAATGTCCTGATATGAGTTGCACCTCAGATTTGTATTTGGTAATGTATTGATGTCAAAATTTCTTAATTAATATGTAATAATGAATTAATAAATAATAAACAGACTATTTTATTCCAAACTACAAGTGTTACAGTATTTTGAACTCATCTAAACTAAAGTACTAAACCAAAACCAGACAATGTTCCACTGGCTTTGGCACTTGACAACTAGCAGCTCTCACCTTTGTCTAGAGTGGTGGTTTAAGTGTGAAATGAGTGCAGTGTTTTTCCGGAACCTTTATGCTTATAAAGTTCTCAGTCTAAACCTCAAATGAAAGAACATCACTGCAGTATGTCTGCTTTCATTGTTTTCTAGATCTACACATTTAGTGCACATTTAGCACTTGCCAAACTAGCTGAAATTGGTTTCTAGCTGAAACCATATATATATATATATATATTTTTTTTTTTTTTTTTTTTTTTTTTTTTTTTTTTTCTTCTTATGTCGGCCCCTATAATTGTATCTTTTCCCACATTTTTTTTTTTATTTATTTATTTACACTTTTATTTCCTCGCTTACTTATATATGCATTTATGTTTTTATTTATACATTTATTTATTTTCACATTTATTTATACATGTCGTTGTATGTGATAATGCGTATGAAACAAAAGCTAAAAAATCATGTCTTGTTGATAACTAAATATTTTTGTGATTTAAACAATGTGTATTTATAGGCCTGTTTTTTTTTTTTTTTTTTTCTACAGTAGAGGGCGCCACACAACAGAGACAAACGTACTATACAACTCAGAAAGAGACTCCTTTAGTGGAGTGGTAGAAAGATTTGTAATTGAACACAAACAAACAAACAAATACTTTACGACTTAATTCAAAGCAAGGCTACTCTCTTAAACAGTTTTGCTTAGATGAATTTATCTTGTTTTAGTGATGTTTAAACACCATTTCTTAAACACATAACAAAAGTACCTTGTTTGACATTCAAACTGGCAGAGAGCACATATGCAACTTTCCCTGAGTATTTTGTACAGTACATAGAGGTCACGTAAGCATACCTCATACTTCCTGAAACATGAATCAGAACATTTTGAGTAATCAAAATAGGTGATAGTCAGGGCGATCAGAAACCAGGGAACAATCCAAAGTCAAAAACACAAGGCTCAAATGAAATAGGATGGAAGTGGCTATAATCCCTATACTAATAAACAGGGCCGTGCACAAACCTTTTGAGGGGCATGTGCTGAAACTGAAAAAAGGCACCCCCCCCCAACCCCTCCAACCCCTCCAACCCCTCCATGAACCCTTCCACCACCAAAAAAATAACACACAATAATATTCTTATATTATATTTAATTAGTATTAATAACTTTTATACAGATAATATATACATATAGAGGATATCTTTAAAAATAATTACAACAACACACCTAGCCTTCCAGTAAAGTTAGCTTTACCAATTTTCCTCCTGGGTGGTTGTCTGTGTATTATTTGTCCTGTGTTTGTGAATTGGTTGTGCACTTTCTCTTATTTAGTTGTGTAAGATGTTCATTTTCTTTTTTTCTTTGCTTTGCATACATGCAGATTACATTATGCATGATAAAATATATAGAATTCACAGTGACCTGATGATTCTCATTCTCATTGTGTAAGGTTTTTTTTTTTTTTTTTTTTTTTTTTTTTTTGGTTTGTTTGTTTGTTTTATTTAATACAACATTATTACAGTAGTAAACCATGTTTTTCTATGTTTATACATGTGAAGACAAGCGGGGAGTATACAATATTAGATTTAAAAAAAAAAATCTAGCCAGCAAACACATGCATAATATAATAGCATCGTAAACTTTAACCTACCATGCTGTGTGACCATAGGCTATATGATATGATGAAATGTTAATAATTTACATCATGCAATTTACATGCATCAGCACATTCAGCAGATAGCCATAAAATCAAAATAGAAATTTCTTATAATATATTTCACCTAGCTGACAAGGATCACTCGGTTGCTTTGTGTCAAACTCAAATGCAGTTACACCGCGGGTTTTTGACCAGCGAATGTGTGCAATTTGTCCATCATTAAAACGACGACATCACATCGGTGTGGTGATGCATTATGAACCTTTATAGACATACTAGTGTTTATTTCAACGTTGCACTTATTCAAACAACAAGATAATTTACCGTTACAAGACGAAGACGTTCATCTGCTTCTGCTCTATGACTCTGACTGATGAGCTGCGGCGCTCAGGGGGCGGAGTTGTGAAGTTTGACTGACAGTTTGAGCGGCTCTAAGAGATGCGCTTTTTAATGCCTTCAATTGGTTAAATATTTGTTAAAAAGACAAACAGACGTAAAGGGTTACCAATAGCATTGATTTGTTTAAAAAAAAAAAAAACTCCCCCCAAAAAAGGGCACTTCCGAGTGTAATTACAAAAAGGGCATGTGCTCTGCACAGGTTGAGCCCTACCTGTGCACGTGCCTGCTAATAAAGCTACAATGCAAACCCAAAGCAAAGGGCCTGATTTCCAAACACTGTCTTCTCCTGAATCTACTGCTTGGTTTTCTTGATCACAGGGTTTGTGTCCTGTTTCTGATGTTGATTCTGCAACAAAACAGTAAAGAACAACATTATTGCAATGTGATAAACACAACAGATCTGTCTATTATTTATATACAGTAGCTGTCACACTGGAATACCAGTAGTTGATCAAACACTTATGATACTCTGATTTTATAAACCTTTGTAAATTAAAATCATTATACATTAATCATCCAGTTTCGCACACCATTGATGATCAGCTGTATAGTCTTCTGTTCATCTGAGGGTGTGATGTAGCAGCTGTATCTTCCTGCATCAGTGTGAGTGAGATTGTTGAGTTTGATGGAGAAGGTTCCTCTCTCATACTCCTCAGGGAAAGTTTCAGCTCTGTTCTTATACCGCTTTTGCTGATTCGCTACTGAATCTTTACCCTTAATTATATCATACACAATATTATCATTATTGTCTCTCCAGTGAACATCAGTGTCTTTAAGATCATGTTTAGCTGAAGAACACGGCAGAACAACAGAATCACCAATAACAGTCTCTGTTGTGACCTGCAGACACACGGCAGACAGCACGACAAATACACGGATGAAGCAGCAACTGCAGAAACAGGGAAATTACAAAAAACAAAAACAACTTCCTATGAGTTACTGTAACTCAACAGTAGATGACACTTCTATTAAAACACTTCTATCTTAATTTTCATTTAAACAAAGCAACCAAAACAAAATATGTCAGGCCAAGTGCACATAAGCTATACTCCAGGGCTTCAGAGATACCTCAGAAGCGCTTTACAAAATTCATCAAACATGTCTCACCAATATTATTAGTATATGTTTTATTTAAATATATTGCATATAAATGTCTCAAATGAATATTAAATACTACTTTTTCAAACAAAAGAAAATATTGTATCTCTTCCGCATCAGTCGGATGACCACATCCGTCAGTGACCATTAAGTGACGTCACAGCAACCATGCGCACATGCACTAAGTATTGTTTACTCAATCGTAATATATTAGACTCCTGAAAGACCAGTTGGCTTTTCACATGTACTATTGATATTATACTCAATCTCCACCATAAGTAATCTCAAACATGTCATGTGAGGTCATGTGAGGTCTCTGAAAACAGACATAAAATAAAAATAACAGCTGGTCTTAGCAGTGTAATGTGTTGTGGTCCCTATTACTATTTGATGAGCAATTTTTAAGCAAAACTCTGCATTCTTGATCCTGATTCTCAGATGAAATATTTTTCTAAAACATGTCTTATATATTCCTGCTTCCATTCCGTCTCTATAGACAATGTCAGTGTCTTGACTTCAGCTTCTTATCACAGAAAGAGCAGAACATGAACTAAGAGCTTCCAGTTACAACCTTTGTTTATGGCCTGGAGAGAAACTGAAATTTTAGTTAAAATATTTCAGTTAAATAGTGCCACAAATGACTCTATCACTGTGTGTCTACACTATTCTGAATTGCTGCTTCCTCCCAACAAAATGAAGACAAAATGCAAACACACAACTTGGCGAGAGGTAAGAAAGGCAAGAAGGAGAACAAGACAATGCCTACAAGTACACATTTGTTACTTTTCATATTCAAAGGAACATGTAAATGGCAAAAGTTTGTGTTAGTTAATGAGTTGTTAATGTGCTTTAAAGAGTAAGAGTAACCTGTAAGGTTCTTTAACAAGGCCAACATGGTCGTGGAAAAGTGTAAATGCGTGTTGTTCCTACTGAAGGTTGGGGTCAACGGGGCCTCTGCTGCCCTCAAGTGGTAGTTTATGTCACTTTATGTCAGAGAGATTTCTGGTCTCACCACTGGGTGGCAGCTGTTATTTTTAGTGATCCTGTTTGTCACATGATTGGTTCTTCACCTCAACATCACACTTACATGTCACATTCAAAGATTGAACGTTATAAAAGCTTGCTTGATTAAAGGCCATCTAGCAGCTGAGGAGTAACACTGCAAGTCTCTGGCAGAATAAAATTATTGGTAATTATTTTGGTAATTATTGGACAGTGTGGATAAACAGTTTGAGGCTAAGCAGTGTCTGCTACAGGAGATCATTTTATCAGAAAGAATGAAAACTCCAAAAAGAAATGCGTAATTTTTAAAATAATAATATGAATATCCGTAAATTGTATTTCAAAACACTGCTTTTTGAACAGGTAACTGCCTTTTACAAACTCTTCTTCATGTATTTTTCCCCGTCTTTTTCTGCAGTGACTTCATCTTACATTCCATGAGGAGGGAACCAGATTTTATATTGGAGTGATACAGACAACAACATGAAGATCATACAGATTCAGCTATGTGAGTTTACATATTATGCATATTTTTACAATACATTCCTAAACTTTTCAAACTCATTTATTGTTTTATTTTTCACACAGTGGTATTAATCTGTTGTCAAGCCGCAGTGTCAGATGATGTCGATTTGGGATCAAATGTGAGCATAAACTGTGATCTTGATGAAAATGAGGTTTATTGGATTTTACAGAAAACAGCAGATCCTCCAACACTGATTTTAAGATCAATGTCAACCTCAACAACACCTTTTTACTTCAATAAAACTTTCAGAAAGAAATATTCAGTGCAGTTTAAACATTGTCTGGTTATAAATAATGTGACTGTTGATGAATTAGGAGTTTATTACTGTATGAACACAGCGAAACAACCAAAATTCAGCAACAGCACCAGACTACACATCACTGGTGAGTTCATTTACTCCTGTAATTAAAACATTTTGATACTCATTGTGATTATTTACATTAGTCATTTACTGCTGTTTTTTTTTGTTTGTTTTTTTTAATTAGAAACATAATAAGGCCTCTCATTGGTTACTCTACATAGAGATTAATAAACTATCGACATTTAATTCAGTCCTACAAATGAGTTCATTGTGCTCCAGTGGAGTCTGACAGTAACAGACTGTGAACACTTTCATTACAGAAACTCAACTAACTGAGTGTCACAATCATACAGCGTTGCCGTTTACTTACCAGAATCAAACACGATGGCAGATTATCATCATCATCATCATTATCATCATATCTGGGGTTTTGCTGATCGGTAAGTTATTCTTTTTCAGAAAACTTAAATTAGCAACGAATTTAACATATTGTGTATTTAAAATATAACACATGAGTAAATGTTTTTTTTTTTTTTTTTCATTACAGTTATATTTTAAATTGTTATTAAATGACAGTTACATCAGAAAAGCATTTTAGATTAGCATAGTGATTACTTTTTAATGACATTAATTTTAATGCCTTTTTTTTTTCATTTAAACATTATTGTAAACTGTAATGGGCAATTAATGTAAATTAATGTAATGGTGATTCTACAACTCTGACACTCTTCCGGTTCTGATCATAAGTTTCATAACACTTGCAGAATATCTAAAAAATGTAATAATTTTAACAAAATTATTATTACAAAATTGTACATGTTATTTTTAATACTGTCCTGAATAAGCTATTTAACATAACATATGTTTACATTTACTCCACAAGACTAAATATCTAAATTTACAACATGTTTAAAAATATATTTATAGAAATACCACATTAAAAATGTACATACATTTGAATATTAACTGTGTGCCGTTACCTGTATAATTCACAACTGTTTTCATGTTTAGTGATAGTTGTTTATGAATCCCTTGTTTGTCCTTAACAGTTAAACTGCCGTTCTGCTGTTCTTCATAAAAATACATTTTTATTTATTCATTTGTTTTTATGTTCTTCATAAAAATAATAATAAAAAAAAATCATTCAGGTCGCACACATTTTTTTTTTGGTTTTCCAGCATCTTCTTGAGCATCAGTAAATTTATTTATAAAACAGAAAAAGAATAATAATAATAATAATAATAATTACCTGCATTTCGTCCTTCAGGGAATATTGTGGAAAATGTATTGTTGAAAATAACACGCAGAGGACAACGGAATCAAACCCAATACATTATTAGTATTCTAAAGTATTTTGACTAAGTTACAAAATTTGTGTAATGTACCAAAATGCATTACAGATGACTAATTAAAGCATGCATTTTGTAATATGTAGTGAGCTACATCCCAACCCTGAATATACTAGTTGTGCTGTCTGTGAAAATATCAGTAAGATGCTCTTCTGTAATAAACAGTTGAAGATGTTTTTATATATTGTTACAGTTTAAAAATAATGAATATGAATTTTCGGTTTCCTTCTTAGTTTGTCCTGCTGAAAAAACAGAACATTTGGAAAAACACACTTATAATGCTGATCTGCAGACAAAAGTTACGTATCAGCCTCAAGACGCAAAACTGCTGCAAGGTAAACGTGTGAAATCTTAATATCATTACTGAAAAGTTTTTATTTATTTTTTGTTAATCCAATAAACTAGCCTTTTTTAATTCATTTTGGTTTAACTTCAGGTGAAATACTAAAAATACTAATTGTTTTCCTCATACCTCTTTCAGTACGCCAAGGTGGACTTTCTAGCCTTAGATAGTCATCAAACCAACAGCATCTGTGTATAATTACTGTATGTAATATGTTCTTAGATATGATGTGAATTATCCTTAAAAGTATTTTTTTTACTGTGTAATATTAAAAGTATTACATAAACTTGGCTTAACTGTCAAATATTTTCTGTACAGTAAAAATTATATGTTAATATATAGCACTTACAAAATCAATTTCTGTATAAACATATAACCTGAAGTCTTGAATAAATAAATATGTAAACAAATAAACCTACAATGAATATGTCCACAAAAAGACACATTAGGCATTATTGCTGGATTCACTGGAAAAGTGTTTGTATCTGAGGGAAAAGGTTTTTGTCAGAATATTCTCATGCATGAAATTTTACAAACATATCTCATAAAAATTATCATTTTGAATGTCCATTATACTCTTCTTTCACATTAGTTTGTCATACAACATTTCTATGGAAAACCTGTTTGGAAATGAAAACATATTTTTGTTTTATATCATTTTCTATAATTTGTAAAAGTGAAGGTTACAGATGAATTTAACTGAAGTGCTAAACCAAAACCAGAAATTTGTTCCTCTGGTTTTGCTCATAAACAGCGTCTGTCACCTTTGTCTAGAGTGGAGGTTTTCTAAAACATTTACACTTGTATGTATCTCAGCCCTCATAGTTTTCTAACCTCAAATGGAAACAGCAGCATTGCAGTATAAACACTGCCATAGTTCATAACATGATGGTTACTGTTTGGTTATCTGGGGCTACACATTTTATATCAGACCATTAGACAACATGTAAAGCAACAGAATTTGACAAGATAATTCTACAAGCATACAAAACAATATATAACAACTTAATTTAGATTTTTAAATGATACAATATTTTCACATAAAATCTTCAGATTTTACACACATTTGATAAGAAGCACTGTTCAATGGATCTGTGATGCAACTGTAGTAATTTCCTTCATCAGTTTTATTAAGCTTGTCTAATTTAATGGGGCAATTGTGTCTCTCTGAGTGAACTCTATTCTTGTACTTCAGATCTTGTTTTTCAACTGTTCCAATGCCCCCAGTTATGTCATACACAGTTTTGCCTTTAGTGTCTCTCCAGTGTACATTAATATCTTGAATTCTATTTTGACCCTCAATATTACAAGGAAAGACAGCCGAGCCTCCAACAAAACCCTCAACTGTGACCACAGGAGCAGAGAAACAGTCTAAAAGAAGTTCAAATTATAAATAGTTTTATGTTTTGCATTACAGGGTTTTATGTTATTTATTTATTTATTTATTACAGATGTATTAATCTGTTGTCAAGCTGCAGTGTCAGATCTACTAACTGATTTGGGATCAAATGTGAGCATAAACTGTGATCTTGATGAAAATGAGGTTTATTGGATTTTACTGAAAACAGCAGATCCTCCAACACTGATTCTACGATCATCATCATTTTACTATAATAAAACATTCAGAAAGAAATATTCAGTGCAGTTTAAACATCGTCTGGTTATAAATAATGTGACTGTTGATGAATTAGGAGTTTATTACTGTATGAACACACGCACACCTCCAAAACTCAGCAACAGCACCAGACTACACTTGAACAGTAAGTTATTTGCTCCTTCAGTGATCAAGACATACTGATGAATGTTACTTACATACATACATGTCATTTACTGCTTAGATTTTTATTCATAAATTATATAGTATCAGTATTTCCGGTGCTACAAATCTGCAGCCACAGTTTTAACAGTAACAGACTGTGAAAATTTTCTTCACAGAATCAGTTCAACTAACTGAGTGTCACAATCATACAGTGGTGGAGTTTATTTATCAAAATAGCACAGGGGTGAATTGTACTGATCAGAATCAAACACAATGGCAGATTATTAGCATCACATCTGCTCTGATGAATGGACTTCTGCTCATTGTGCTGATCGGTGAGTTATTTTTAGCCATCTCTAAAAATATTAATATGATGCTTTTCTCCATAGGCAGCTGGAGTTAATTAAATATGTAAATATTCTTTATTTAAGCATTTGACTACATTATTATTGTACAAACATTTGTAAATACTGAATCTGAAAAACTCCTCCATTTTTAGGACTATTAAATGTTTTGGTTGGAATCAGAAAATCAGCAGAACAATCACAACTCAACACTGATCTACAGCAAACGCAAGTTACAGAACGACATCAGGACCATTTACACTTAAAAAAATGTGAATCCATCCTTATTACTAAAATTAATTTCTGTCTTGATAATTATTGAGGATTTGACTACATTTGATATCTAAATTTCATTCTGCTTTCTAAAGTTGAAAGTCATGTAATTAATCACAGTTATTTTATTGAACAGATAGTTTTATATTTTTTTATTGCTTTTTTTTTAGTGGGTCACTGCCTTTCATCATATTTTAGTGGGTAACACAAGAGAATCTTCAAATTTTGTTGTTGATAGAAAAATTTTTGAAAACTTTTGCTGTTTAATATATGAAAATTTAGAAATGTTTTGAAATATATGTTTAATCTGAACTTTTGATGTTTGTAGAGTGCTTGTCGACATGGATATTTCATTACCATTTTGACCTTGAAAGAAGAGTGTGCACATTATTATTTTTGTGAAGACTGATTGGTTGAGTTTTCCATGCTGTTGGACCAAGAAAAGGCTGCATTTTATATGATATAGAAGATTGTTTATTTTATTAAGATTTTTTTTTTTTTTTTTTTAAAGAGAATCACTTAAATGAAAATAAAATAAAAAATCTAATAGTGTGAAATCCTGTGGCTTGTCATCATACTTTTCTCTAACTCAACACTTATGCTGTTGTTGTTTGTTGTTGTTGTTGTTGTCTCTCTGTATTTAAAATAAAAAAATGAAAGTGTGAATAGTTTGTCTGCTAGGGATTTTAAAATATGTTTTATTTTGAGAAAATATCTATAAGGTATATTCTGGCATTCAAAAAGGAATCTGAAAAAAAAAAAAAAAAAAAAAAATTCCTAGCAAATGAATGACAGAAAAGCCAGGTATTACTACAGTCCTGTAAAATGATATTACACTTCCTCACATGAAGAGCATTTTTCTTCAATACCAAAATAATTTTAACATCATAGTAAACAACAGCACTATTTATTAATTATGACTGTATAATCAAAGACAACCCTTAAGCATAATTTCCAGATTCATCACAAATTAAATTAAACTAAATAGGAGAGGAAGTGTTTTTTAAATGGCCTGGCATGAGAATTTGTATTTGGTAGTGTACTGATGCCGTAATTTGTAAATTAATATAAATGAATTAATGAATAAAAAAAAATCAAACAAACTACCCAGTGTTATTTTCAACTCAACTAAACTGAAGTGCAAAACCAAAACCAGAACAAAAAAAAAATGTTCCACTGGCTTTTGGCACTTGACAACCAACAACTCTCACCTTTGTCTACAGTAGAGATGTAAGTGTGAAACAAATGTTTTTCCAACACCTTTATGTTTAGAAAATTCTCACAGTTTTCTAAACCTCAAATGAAAGAGCAACATTGCATTATTTCTGCTTTCATTGTTCACTAGATCTACACATTTAGTGCACATTTAGCACTTGCCAAATGTGTTAGTTAACCCAAAAATTATTTTTATCTGAAACCATGGTCCTTGAATGATTCATAAAATGCTAGTCAGTGGCTCGGCAAATGTGAGTCAAACAAACATATCAGGAAATGAAATATATTTCTTTGTATATGGTAATGAGGGTGAAATAAAAACTAATAAATAAAATAATAATAATAATAATTAAGAACTAGTCAGAAATCACTATCTGTAATGTGTTTTCATTATAATATTTTACACACTTATTCTAAAATATGTATATTTAGAGACCTATGTTTTATCCAGTAGAGGGCGTCATACAGCAATAAGACAAACACTTAAAGCTCCTTACATTTGTAGAGTGGTGGAAAGGATTGACATATCCTGTTGAAAAATAGAAACCATCTCATAGTTTGTAGTAATGATTGTAGTTTCCAGTAATTGACACTAGAAACTCAAGAAACTAAAACCACAAATTATGAGATGGTTTAATTTAAATAAAATGTTTTTGTATGTATTATTATATATTTCTTTCTAACAGATGACTGAAATAAATTTATTATTGTATGAACTAAATACTTGAAGTCCACATAAAAAGAGCAGGAGGCAAAACATATATGACAATGATAAACATAAACCTAGAATCTAAAAACCTGAAACAACAGAATTCTTCAGTTTGAGCATTCATATGTCTGTGTCTGTGTCTGTGTCTGTGTGTGTGTGTTCTGGTATATATGGTTTATGAGGACACAAATGTGTATAATGACATGGGTACTACAACGTAAACATGGTTTATGAGGACACTTCCTGTGTCCCTGTAAAACAAAAGGCTTAAAAAACATACCAAACACTGTTTTATGAAATTCAAAAAGTGCACAGTCTCCTGTGAGGGCTAGGTTTAGGTATAGGGTAGGTGTAGGGCGATAGAAAATACGGTTTGTACAGTATAAGAACCATTACGCCTACGGAGAGTCCCCGTAAACCACAAATGCAAGAGTGTGTGTGTTTGTGTGTGTGTGAGATGAATGATCCACTGAAATGGTGAGCTGTGATGAGAACCCAAGTGCAGTTTTATTAACCCTTTAACTGTCACCGTCCCCTCTGTGGGACACCTAAGTTTACTTTACCATATTTCAAATAAATCCTAATGTAATCATGGCAAACTATACATTGTTGGAAAGGTCTAAGACTCCTAAATAGATATTTTACCATATTTTTGTGTTACAAATTATGTAGGAAAAGTAATAGAACTTCACTACATCGAACAGAACTACATCGTAACAAGAGTTCTGACCTTTGTTGCAAAAGACTTTCTTCGCTGCCTTTTTCCCTATCATGTTTCCCTATCAGAAATCATAAGAAATTATATATCAGTTCAAAACTTAAAATCTCTAAATTCATCTTTTGAAAGCAATTTTAAAATCAGACATTGCATTACCATGGAAAATGTACATCAAAATTATATTGCAAAATAGTGCATTTTTATGTCTGTGTTCAAAAATAAGAGTGACAGTTAAAGGGTTAAACCCAAACAAGAAATCCAAAATACAAACAAACGAAGAGTTGACTTGACTTTATACAGACTTAGCATGAACATAAACAGACTCACCAACAGCAGGTTACAATATCAATACACCACAGAGACAATGGCTACATGAGGGCTACATATACCAAACAATGATGGTTATACGACACAAACCAATCAATGAGAAACAGACACATGACTTGAACAGCCAATGAGAATATGATGCATAGAACAGGAAAACCAACAGCAGGAATACATGAGGGCAAGGGAAGCCAGACACAAACAGCATAAATCAAACTACAAAAAAGACATGAAAACAAGAACATGAAACAAATCCAAAACAAACTCATTGATTTAAACTGTTAATGGATAATTAATTAGAGGAGCGTGGGTGCACCGTGTGCAAAGCGTGTAAAGTTGTGTTCGATTTGAGCAGATCAATACGCCACCTAACCAGCATGCTACAGTGGATGAAACGGGGGAGCGCGAGTGCACTGAGGAAAGGGACTCTTGGGACTTAATTGACTTTTGCTCGGAAATACCCTGTGATCAGAATTTTTTCCAGTCCTGTTATGGTTAAGGAGGCTGTTTATGAACTGTTTCTTTGCCTGGAACTGTCCGTTTGTCCCATCACAACCATGGAGGTTGATTATGTTTTGTTTGTCAGCCCTAAACTGTCTCACCATATTGAACTGCCTGTCTGCCCTGAATTCTCTGGCTGTCCTGTTTTGGCCAAGGAGGACATACGTGAACTGTCTGTCTGCCCAGAACTGTCTGCTTGTACAGTCATGGAGGTTGTTCCCCTGTCGCTGACACTCCCAGTGATGGGAATGTCTATTTGGTGTGTGTGAGCAGTACACACCGTCCCAGAACTCTTTGGGGCTGTTTTGAAATCCCACCCACCCTCCCTCTCCTACTTTCTCCTAGCATCACTGTTTCCTCAGCCTTGCCATCTTCTGCCCCTTTGCCGCAGTCTCCTGGCAGCCCCTCAGCCCACCATCTGTGCGCTGGGATTGCCACGGGTCTGACAGTCTCCATCTGTGTCATGGCTGGAGCATCCTTTGTCTCTGCCTCCAGCCTCTGAGTCCTGGACTCCGCCTTGGCCCGTTGACCCAGTGGCTCCACCATGGCTCCTAGCTCCCTCCTCTCCACTGTGGCCTGTCAGTCCACCAGCTCCACCAGGCTTCCTCACCCCTCCTGCTTCACCTTGGTCAGTAGTCAAGCATCCATGGCCTCTGGACTCCACACTTCTGGCTGCGCCTCGTCCCTCCTGCTCTGTCAGGCTCCTCCTTTCCTTTTGGCTCCACCTTGGTCTTTTGTCGCTCCAGCTCCACCGCGGCTTTCCGAATCTCCACCTCCGCCTCAGTCGCCATAGCCCATCCGCTCCAACTTGGCCCTCCGGATCCTCTGCGTCACCCTGCTCTGCAACCGTTGGTCGGCCCCCAGGAGTTGTCAGCCCTTCCCCCACCAAGGCTCCTCCATTCATCGGCTCCACCGTCGGTCGCTGGTACCTTGGTCCCGCCTGGCTCCCCCTGCTCCAAGTCCCTTCTGTGTCCATCCTGGCTCCTCCCTCCATCATCTCCACCCTGGACTCTGTTCGTCATCCTCCTGTTTTCATTACTTTACCACCAACACTGATTCTACGATCATTTCCAAAACTACCACCTCACTACTATAATAAAACATTTAGAAACAAATATTCAGTGCAGTTTAAACATCGTCCGGTTATAAATAATGTAATTGCTGAGGAATTAGGAATTTATGACTGTATGAACATAAAAACACCTCAAAAACTCAGCAACAGCACCAGAATATATTTCAATGGTGAGTTAATTTGCTTTTGCAGTGATAAGGACATGAACACTGCTTACTATGGATGCCCCGATACCACTTTTTCCAGTACTCGTTCGATACAGATACTTTTATTTTTGGTACTTGCCGATTCCGAGTACCGATACCGATATTTTTAAATTTGCCAGTAAATTTGTTAATATTGGGTACAGAAACTAAACGAATATGTGTAATGTTAGTTGGCTAACTTTATTTATCAAACAGATACAGTCAAACCAAACTTTATTCAGATACCTTTGCTCACATTATCAGACAACATTTTTCACATTATCACATTATCATAAACTGTGTCCTGCACCCACTAGTACAAAAAAAAAAACCTTGGGTGGTGTATATCTGGGGTCAGAAGATTTGGTTTGACTATATATCCCTTAGTTATTTTTATTTTTACACTTAATTGTGCCCAAAAGTAAAATGTGTTTTGTTACTTTCACTGTTAATTTTTTTATTTTTTATTTTATTTATTTATCTTTTTTTGCTCTATGGTACATCATCTTTAAATTAATAGCATTAAACTGCTCCTTTGCAGCAGCTCAGTACTGTAATCACGCATTTTGTTGTAATAATGCAGGGAACCACTCGTTATGAATCTCCTAACTCTGGAGGGATCTTAACTCGACAAGCCCGCACATCTTCGCTGCCATGCGCTCAATCCACTCTGCGTGCTTTGCCTATCAGCACGTGAGCACCAGCTATACAGGCATTAATACTGAATGTTTAACAATATGTTACTTGCACACATATGCATAGTTCATAGACATTCTTAATCTCTAATGACTCTCATTCTGCTGTTTGTTCTGTTGTCGGTGTTTCTTTGTCTGAATATGCACTTGTCACATGCTGTGTGGTATCAGTGTTTGGTATTGGGGAATTTTAACGAGTACGAGTACAGGAGCTCAATATCGGTCCGATACCGATACCAGTATCGCTATCAGTGCATCCCGACTACTTACATACATACATGTTATTTACTGCTTCAATTTTTTAGATACTTATGAAAACATAATTATATTTATATGGCCCTGGACCACAAAACCAGTCATAGGTAGCACAGATATATTTGTATCAATGGCCAACAATACACTGCATGCGTCAAAATTATTGATTTTTCTTTTGTGCCAAAAATCATTAGGATATTAAGTAAAGATTACAATATTTTGTAAATTGCCTACCATAAATATATCAAAACGTAATTTTTGATTAGTAATATGCTAAGAACTTCATTTGGACAACTTTAAATGTGATTTTCTCAATATGTTGATTTTTTTGCACCCTTAGATTCCAAATTTCCAAATACTTGCATCTCAGACAAATATTGTCCTATCCTAACAAACCATACATCAGTGGAACACATATTTATTCATCTTTTTTTCAGATTATGTATAAATCTCAATTTAAAAAAAAAAACAAACAAACAAAAAAAAAAAAAAAAAAAAAGAGCCTTGACTGGTTTTGTGGTCCATGGTCACAATTGTATAATATATGATCAGTGTTTTCAGTGCTACAAATCTGCAATCACTGCACTAACAGCAACAGTTGTTGTTAAAGTAACAGACTGTGAACACTTTCTTTAAAGAATCAGCTCAACTAACTGAGTGTTACAATCATACAGTGGTGGAATTCATTGATCAGAATCAGACACAATATCAGATTACCATCATCATATCTGCGCTGATGAACGGGTTTCTGCTCATTCTCCATTGGCAGCTGAAGTTAATGAAATATGTAAATATTCTTTATTCATTTAATTCATTTCTTTATGTTTTCATTATTGTGCCATTTATGTGACGTAGACATATAGATATAATAATACAACCTTTCAAACTTTTGTCAAATACTGAACATGAAAGATGTTTCATTTTAGGACGATTAAATGTTTTTGGTGGAAACAGAAGGTCTGCGAAACAATTACAACAACTCAACGCTGATCAACAGCAGCAAGTTAAAGAACTGCATCAGGACCATCTACACTTTAAAAAAATGTGAATCCATCCTTATTACTAAAATTAATTTCTGTCAAGATTATTACTGAGGATTCTTGATGACCTGTACAATAGTGTTCTGTAAGACTTCATTTTCTTTCAGCTGTAGCTGAAAATGCTAATATTGCTCTTTCAATGTGCCATGGTGAATTTTTCTAAGTGGCATAAACATATTTAGTCCAGCCAAACCAACAGCACCTATGCTGTACTTAACCAGCTGAAATCATGAACACATGAGTATGATTGATTTTATACTTCTTGATGTTCAACCCTAAAAATCTGGGGAAAAAAAGTAAAAAATTGACTACATTTGATATGACCTCATTCTGCTTTTTTAAGACTACAGTTAGAAGTCATGATATTATTTTA
Organism: Labeo rohita; assembly: GCF_022985175.1. NCBI lineage: Eukaryota > Metazoa > Chordata > Actinopteri > Cypriniformes > Cyprinidae > Labeo > Labeo rohita. Next base: position 90,077 of record NW_026129089.1, read on the forward strand.
TTTTCAACCAACAGCTATAATTTTGTGTTTTTCTCTAGGTTTAACATGTAATAGCATCTTAATAATGTGCAAAAATATTATATGGATGTGGACACTTTTGTATAAAAAGTTTTGTATACTTTAATGTTTCACACATGACAATGTGTCTGCCTTTGGGGTCCTGCAAGTGAATCATCATATTTTGGTGTTGATGGCATCAAAATATTTGGAAACCCTGCTTCAGATAAAATGTGTGTTTTGAAACTTTGTCTCTTTGTCATTTGGAAAAAAAAAAAAATATTATAGAATATAATTTAGACAGATTATTTTGCCAAGATCTTTTATTGATGCTTTTAAGTAAACAAAACCAGTTAAATGATCATAAGATATCATATATAGAATGATGCACTGACTGGAGAGCACTTTAAATTTCATTGTATTTGTGACATAGATAGATCTTTATTTGTCAATCTATACTATCTGTCCTAAAATCTATGTGATATTAGTAATTTTCAATACTATTTAGGGCAGACAGGGTGGATAGTTTGCACATTGGTGCGCACGGCCAGTGATTCACGAGGCTTCATTTGCCGTCCCTCCTATCAACTGTTGAATGAATGAGTGTCACGTCCTGCTTGTTTACTTTGAACTGGAAGACACTCCCACTTTTGATGCAAGGCCTCATGGGGCGTAGGAAACTTGTAGATACAACTCAGAAAGAGGCTCCTCACTTTAGTAGAAAGATTTGTGATTGAGAAAGAGAGAGAGAAAAAAAAACAAATTAATGAAATTATTCAAAACAAGGCTAATATCTTAAACAGTTTTGCTCAGTTGAATTTAGGCCTATCTTATTTTAGGTGTGTTTAAACAACATTTCTTAAAAACATAGCAAAAATACCCTGCTTGGCATACAAGTTGGCAAATTTGCGGACTTTAACACATCCTGAAAAGTGAAGCATTTAGTTTTAGGTAGTTATTTGATGCTATAATAATAGGGTGTGTACTCTGTGGAAGTTTGTTTCTGTTACTGAATTAAAAAAAAAAAAAAGTTAAGTGCAACTTTTTATTTTACAAGCTTCCATAGCACTAATACTACCTATGCCGTTAGAAGCTCTGGTTGTCAGCAGTCAGCATTCAGTGCAACAACAATGCAAACCAAGAGCAA
>NW_026129090.1:0-5216 GCF_022985175.1 Labeo rohita
ACATTTAGTTTTTATATGTGTTCCACCGTTTGGAACTGTGCTAGCTAACCATGTGCTGATTAGCATCTTTGAGCTAGGCTGAAAAGTATCTAAAATTGTCACTACAGATACATTTGGTGGTGGTACAATAGTGACATCTTTGTTTTTGTGGGTCCCATAAAATTGTCACTAATGAAACAGTGACGACCGAAAAATGTCATCATTGTTTTGGTAGTAACAAAAAGGAACACATAATCCTTTATTTGGGGGAAATAAACAAAATTTTAGTTCAGTTATGCAATTTTTTTGTATTTTAGTAAGCAAGTTACAATTCTGTAATGTGATGTGGTCACTACCAAAACATTACTGTCACTACCGAAAAAGGGAATGTTGGGATGGGATGTAATAAATCCTTAACTTTGAAATCAGTATGATCAACTTTTTTCTTTTACAAAGAAACATTGGATACAAAATACAACAAATTTAAAAAAAATAACACTTGAAATATTGATTAAAAAAAAAAAGAAATAGTTAATGATTTATTTATATGTAAGCAAAATCTTAATAGGTCAATATAACTTTTCTAATTAAGATATCCCATTCACTGGTTCAAATAAGTGCTGATCCAATCTTCCTCAGGTTATTGTCCTGACTTGATGCCATTAGCTTTTCACACAGTAGCATAGTGCATAGAAGAGAATAGCAACAAAAAGTAGCTACATCTCAATTACGTTAAAGGACTTGAGCCTCCCCTGAAAAAGCAGTTGTGTAAACTTATGTTTATTTGTACAATGTCCTGATATAGGATGCAGAGGTATATTTGTCATCGATTATCATTTACCTAGGCTTGCTGGTGTCAAGATGGAAATTGCTCAACTCTGCAGTTATCATCCACATTCCTTTATTTCTCCTCCCTTCCATTGCTAATCCAAACAGAATGTGCTCACACAGAGTTCTGCAGAAAGCACTGCAAATATCAACAGAATTGAAGTACCTAAATTTGTACGCCATGTCCCTTGCTTGTATGTTTATTGACTATTCTGATGAATTAGATTAATGATTTAACTACAAAGAAGAGTGTGGTACACTCCGTTTGGATTAAAATGCAGAAAATGTCAGCAGATTACGTCTGGGCCTACTGCTGAGCGAGAGGAGAACACTTACAGATCATAAATTAGCTTTGAGTTTATCTGCTTGTGGAGCTAAGTACTGCTAACAACATGTATGGTATAGTACAGTTCTGTAAACAGACGTTCTAGTCAACATATATAAAGTCAACAGGTCCATCTCAGCATTGGGGCCTGTGTTGTGTTAAAAGTGTGGGAGACATCGACTCACATCATCATTCCTGTCAAGCATGTAAAATATTTTATTTTTTATAAAAATGTGTCTTGTCAATTTAATTATGAAAAAAAAATGTATGGTTATCGAGTGGCCATGTCCTATTGCTATAAGTGTACTTTCCCCCAGAGCACATTCCAGTCTTTAAATGGAGATTTAAAGTGCACCATTTTAAATGCTAATAGAGTGTAAATCCATCTTCCTCTCTGTTGGTTCTGCATTCTGTGATTCCTGCCAAATCAGCACCAGCCATGGCATCCATGTATTTCCAAGCCAAGTAGAGAGTGAAAAAAAAAAAAAACTGCAGACAGAAAAACGCAGAGATGGTGGATAGGGAAAAAGAGCCTTGTCAGAGCAATCAATAAGGGCAGTTAAAAGCATCTGTTTGCTGAGCTCAACCTATTATCTAATTGCTGGCCTACCGGTGATTGCATGGACACATTAATCTCTCTCTCATTCCCTCCCTCGCTGTACCTCGCTAATAATTTTGGCCTCATAATTCACTGCTTTAAGTTTCAGCAATTTGAAGACAAAATGCTGATTATGCTTGCAAAGATACTCAAATGTTACACCATTAGTTACTAGTTAAGCCATCAGCTGGAAGACATATTTCATCAGAAACAAAAAGAGTTTTTATGCAGCAGTAAGGAAGTGCATTTATATGAAACTTGTACATGAAGCATGAAATTTCATGAAAATTGTGCAGAAATGCATGCACTGAATCAATCCTAACTGAGATTAATAAGTAATACAAAATTCTTAGTTGTGCTCCCGGTGGAATACAAATTAGACAGGCTAGCATAGAGAGCTGATATGCAAAATTGTTTCAATTTTTGCTAATATTCTTTTCTCTGCCACTGTGTCCAGTGTGTCATGTAAGGGGAAGGACTATTTCAGTAGTATGAAAATGCTCCCCTTTAAGGCCAAAAAGTGGAAACGCATACATGCCACTTAAAAATGGCAGAGGAGCTTGAATATTACAGTAATGTAAACAACAAAAGACATTTAAACCTAATTTAGCTGATAAAAACGAAAGTTTGCTTGTACTGTCAGGCCATCCGAGATGTAGATGAATTAGCTTTATTCATCAAAATGGATTTGGATGAATTTAGCATTACATCACCAATGGATCCTCTGCAGTGAATGGGTGCCGTCGAAATGAGATTCCAAACAGCTGATTAAAGGAGAAGTTCACTTCCAGAACAAAAATGTACAAATAATATACTCACCCCCTTGTCATCCAAGATGTTCGTCTTTCTTTCTTCAGTCGTAAAGAAATAGTTTTTTTGAGGAAAACATTTCAGGGCTCTAAACAATCCCAGCCAAGGAAGTAGGGCCTTATCTAGCGAAATGATCGGTTATTTTCTAAACAAATTGACAGTTTATATACTTTTAAATCTCAAATGCTTGTGTTGTCTCCTCTGCAATGCGCATACATAGTCTGTGTAATCTGGGTCAATACAGTTAGGGTATGTCGAAAAACTCCTGTCTCGTTTTCTTCTTCAACATCAAAATCATCCTACGCTGTTTTACCTTTTTTTGTAAAGGCCGTTTGATCTTCTTTGCATGTTCACTTTGTAAACACTGGGTCAGTACTTCTGCAGCGATGTAGGATGATTTTGAAGAAAATGAGATTAGTTAAACGAACGAGACAGTTAGGGTTTTTCGAAATACCCTAACTGTATTGACTGTATTGAAACCGGGAAAAAAAAAGGAGTTTACGCAGACTTACACAAGACGAGCGTTTGAGGTTAAAAAGTATAGAAATTGTCAATTTGTTTCAAAAATGACTGATCGTTTTGCTAGACAAGACCCTTTTTACTCGACTGGGGTCGTTTAGAGCCATTTGAAGCTGCAAACTGCATTTTGGAAGTTTAAACTTGGGGGCACCATAGAAGTCCACTATATGGAGAAGATTCCTGAAATGTTTTCGTCAAGAAACATAATTTCTTATCGATTGAAGAAAGAAAGACATGAACGTCTTGGATGACAAGGGGGTGAGTAAATTATTTGTAAATTTTTGTTCTAAAAATGAACTTATCCTTTAAAACATCACAATACATAATCCACAAGTGAAAGCTGCTTATTTGTAATAAACAAATTTATCATTAAGGTGTTTTCATCTTCAAACCATTGTTTCTGACTAAAATAGAAGTCCTCTATCCATAATATTGCTTTATCCAGCGAGAAAAAAAAGAATCTTATCTGAATCAGGAAGTATGCACAGATTAAGCATAGTTTACAATCGAAAACAGTCCAAAATGGTTCTAAACAAAAATGTCAATGGATTTTAATTTGAGAGGACAAAAGTGGTGGACTTTTTGACTGGAGAAAGCATTGTTATGGACTGGTATTTTGGCCAGAAGCAACATTTTAAATTTAAACGCCCTCATGATGGATTTGTTTCTTACAAACATGCAGCTTCTTACTTCACAAGACATAATTGATGTGCTGGACCCTCTTTCTGATGGTACCCATTTACTGCAGAGGATCCACTGGTGAGCAAGTGATGTAATAGTAGGCTAAATTTTTGTTTGAATGAAGAAACTCATCCACATCTTGAATAGCCTGAGCATGAAAAATAAATTTTCATCATATATATATGTATATATATATTGGCTTAACAGTTCCTTTAGTTGCTCAAAATAAATAAACCACTACAGTTTTGTTCACTTTATCTCTCTCTGACCTATTCATGTGTTTCTCAGCAGTAGTGTTTTGTGAGTGACACTTAGCAAGCTGCTCTAGAGCTCCTCCTGGTGGGAAGCCCTCTTGATCTTGGTGAGTTGATGGCTCATAACTTTAAATAAAATGTCAAAGCAACTTGAACCTGAAACAGATTACTATGTGAATATTGTATAAAGTGTGAGACACATCAAAATGTGTCTCAATCAGAATCAGAACTGAACTTATCCATTAAAGCGCAATTGATTTTGGATGGAATTGGATAGAATTGATTTCCAGGGCCATTTTTTTTTTTTTTTTTACATCTGTAAGTTTTTATAATTACCTTATTAATTAATATCTGTTTTCTTTAATGTCAAATATTGTCATTTAACAAAATACTTTAAACTGTTACCAATAACAACAAACTGTTTCAAATTGTATGTAAATTATACATCTTGGCAAAGTTGGCTGCAATATTCAGACAAACATTGTTATCGTAGATTATTGATCTTGATATTGTCTATGTCTATTATTATATTACATATAAAAACTTTTTGTTATGTGTCTGTGTTTTGGTGAAATGGCACGTCATATTTTGGCTACATAATGGTCCTGGACATTAGTTTAGTCTAGCCCAGGCTGTTGAACAAATGAATCTCCTGTGATCTACCCATCCTTGTTAATGATGAGGGAACTTGCAAGCTTGCATATTTCTATCAGTGAGCGGGCACACTCAACAAAACTCATGTTTTCAGGGTGTTTCAGAAAATACAATGTCAATCATGTGTTTTGGCAATGATTGGCATTTCAAAATACATGATTGGGATTATATTCATAAACTCAGCAGAAACACATGTGATTGCAAAATCAAATGCGTAAAAAGCAATCTGCTGCCGCTGAGCAGACTAAAATGAAATTCCATGATTTGACTCTTTCATTTATTTCATTTTTATCATGACAGATTCGTTTTTTTTGTCCCGTTATCTTGAATTTGTGGCACATTTTTGTTCAGTTTGGTTGCACATTTGCCACAAGCCCCTGTTAATTTCTGACCCTGTTTCCAACACTCCTCAGTTTCCCCTAATGCTTGATCTCCATCAGTTATAGGCGCATGCTACTTTTGAAATTACTGTAGTTACGAGATTCCAACTTGTAAAAAGCAGTCATGTTATTGTAGAACTCGTAGTTACAGTTGGTAACCTACTGCTTGACCACTGTACCACTGAACT
>NW_026129091.1:0-5214 GCF_022985175.1 Labeo rohita
ATTCCAGACAGGAAAATGTGTATTATTATGAATGTATGCAGAAAACCATGTTAGACCAATGTTTTGCACATCAATGATGTGTAAACATGTTTTTTAGAATAAAGTGAACATAGAAAATGTATTAAGCACAACAGCCAATTAGAATAGAAACAACTAAGCATATTCTAATAGAATGTGAAGCATATGATAGAGAAAGGTATCAACTTGAACAAAAATTAGGAATGTTGGGATTTGATAAAGTATCTCTTAAGACCTTATTAGGGAATATACAACTGCGCTCAATAATTAATGAGGAATTGTTTAATTTTTTAAAAAAGACTGGTAATATGGCAAGAATATGAGGTTGTAGGTTTTCATTTTTTTTTCTCCCCATCGTTTCCTCTCTTTCTAAATCCATGTACACTCCACACTCCTGATCAGTAGGTGGCGGTAATGCACCTTTTACGTTGGTTTGCCAAAACCGCCAAAAAAACATCAGAAGAAAAAGCCAATTAGAACGAGAAAAGTGCATGCGTATATTGCCTGACATCCGGGGTTTCAGCTTGGATCTCAACGCGGGCTTTCCTCTTTCTCTAATCTGCAAGTTATCCAATTAGGACTATCGGGATTGACGGCGTAAAAGTAAGTATTACAAGTATTAAATTACGTTTTGAAACTACACCTTAGTTGTGGAGTGATTTAGAAGAACCGGATGATTTTCAAAAAACGCATTTCATCGAAAATATTTCGTCAGAAGATGCGTTAGTTTGAATTCCACTGCCATCGTTGTAATACTAGCAAGCTAATTTAACATCCCACCATTTTTTTTTTCAGTGTAGAATGCTACCATTAAAGTGTGATGTTCAGATGTTATACATATGTGGCCAGAAATATATTGTAGCCTATCGTTTCAGTACATTTCGTCTGATTGTACCACATTCTAAGTTGGTGAGGTAAACTTGATGAGGTAGCCATAACGTTACCTGTCTATCAAGAACTAGAACATATTGTCTAACTGGCAGCTAGATGCTACAAGCAGAGGTGGTTTAGAAATCATAGCACTAGACTAGCTAACTAGCACGAAATCAAGGATCTTTGGTAACAGTTAGCCCAGCATCCATCAATTTTGTTCGGAGTAACCAATGTTATATGGCTAGTGAAGATATTTTTTTTTCAGCTAACTTGGCATTGTAATATTCTATTAGTGGTTTTACTCTTAATCTGATTTACACCTTAAAACGTGATTAATGGCCTTACATTTTGGTTATGGTATATATCCTTTTATGGAACTAAAATCACATTATTTACTTGTAAAAATGCTATGGAAAAGCACTTTATTTAGCTAAAGTAAACTAGCAGTTTAATTATTTCCGTGAATGAACAATATAGCCACCAGCTTGATATAGCCTAAGCAGTTTTTTTTGCATTGTGTGGGTGTAATATTTTGTATTATGTAATATTAAGTCTTTGAATGTCATAATTATATGTTTCAGGTGAGAGAATTGGCACCACATGCATTGCAAGTTTTGCGATTATTCCACAGACCAAGATGGTCTCATCAGACATCACCAGCTTAACCACAGAAGACCAAACCATTGGTCATGTGTTCACCCCAACTGTGTGTGTGTCTTCAAAACTCAAGGTGCTTCTTTCAAGAAATCATAGCAAAGGTGCATCTGTTCACCATCAATCTAATTATACGTTCAAATGTGAATGTTGTGATTTCCAAGAAATATGTTCTGAAAGAGATTTTTTTTTAAACATCTTGGAAATCACCTTAAAATTCAAGAAAGTGTTCCTTGCCCGTTCTTAGGTTGTGAGTTTAAGACAAACACATATTCAACATTCAACTCCCATAAATGTAGGAAACACAAACATTACACATTGAAAGATTTTAGAACTGTGATTCAGCCTGTTGTGATTTCTGGAGATGACATTGCTGATGAAAGTGTGGGTGATGAAAGTGTGGCTTCAACGTCCTTTCAAGATGATGTGTTGAGGGAAGACAGAGTAGGTCATTGTAAGTATGAAACAGTAGAACACAAAATTGCAAGTCTTTTCCTTTGTATGCAGACTGTTTTACACGTCTCAAGAAGCGCAGTTCAACGAATAGTTGAGGAAATTCGGGATGTATTGACATGCACAAAATTCCATGCCTTTCGCTCCGTAGCAGAGGTTCTTGAAAAACACAATATTTCAACCGAAGGCACTCTGGTTGGGGAAATAGTTGATTCTTTATTTACATCCACCCCATTAGTAACTACAACTTCTGTGAAAGGCTGTCTATCTACTGACCACCGAAGAAACTTATATTTCAAACTAAATTTTCCTCTGATTGAGCCTGTAGAATATCTGTATAGACAGGGCAATAGGAACTCATTTGTCTATGTACCATTGGCATCAGTGCTTGAAAATCTTTTGAGACGCTCTGATTTTTCAGGTGCATTAGTTTTCAGACAGGAAAGCTCACCAGGTGTTTACAGGTCTTTCCAGGATGGTCAGTATTTCAAGCAGAATAGTGCTTGCCTTGGTGAAGATGTAGAAATCAGCTTAGCTCTGTACATCGATGAGTTCCAAGTGTGCAACCCTTTAGGTACATCCAAAAAGATCCACAAAATAGTTGCAGTGTATTGGGTCATCTTAAATTTACCAGCAAAGTTCAGGGCAGGTATGACATCCATTCAGTTGGGAGTTTTAGGGAAAAGTGTTGATGTCAAGAAATTTGGGTATGACAGATTTTTAGAGCCACTGATAAAGGATCTAAAGCATGTTGAGCAAAATGGGGTGTTTGTGGAGGCTTTACAGAGGTCTGTTGGAGCAAAGCTGTTCTGTGTCTGCGCAGATAATCTTGGAGCACATGGCTTAGCAGGGTTCCAAGAAAGCTTCACAGTAGACAAGTTTTGTCGTTTCTGTTTGGTCAGTCACAGTCAAATAGCTACTATCAAACCAAGAGAATTCCCTTTGAGAACTATTGAGGAGCACAATAGGTTTGTGGATGACCTAAAGCAAAGCCAAACTCTTACGAGTGTAAATGGGGTAAAACAAGAGTGTGTGTTAAGTAAGCACTTGGCTTCCTTTCATCCTGTGACAGGATTTCCCCCAGATATTTTACATGATTTTTTTGAAGGGGTCATTCCAGTGGAGTTGTCATTGTGCCTCAAAGATTTAATTTCTAAAAGATTTTTCACACTTGACAAAATTAATCACAGCATCAGTTCATTCCCATACAAGAACACTGACCCAGTAGGGTTGCGCGATAATGCCCATTGTCATATCGTCCTATCGTCAGCCTGTAAGATCGCCGATACACGATAGTATCGGGGGGAGGGGCAATTTTTTGATTATTTATGTATTTGTTTGCTTATTTATAAGATCATTTATTTACTTATTAGTCTACTTTTTTTTTTTTTTTTAATTTACACTTTTATTTAAATATTAACGTAATTATTAATTATCACGCGGAATGACACATGGGAAATGAGGACCGTCTATCATTCTGACAAGGAGGATGGAGTTGGTGAGAAAGAAAAATGCCACATCGCCTATTTGGCAATATCTCGGGTTTACACCAGATGAAAAAGGTGAGCCCGCTGATGTCACGCAGGCAGTTTGCAGACTTTGCTCGAAGGTTGTGCCGGTAAAAGAATCACAAACCACAAAACATGTATGTACATTTGCGTGGCCACCACCCTGCTGAGGCTGCTAAACAAGCGCCAAGAGAAGGCACGATTAGCAAAGATCGAAGTCAGCCATCAATCATCGGAGCTTTTCCTTTAATGGCAAACCTGGCAAAAAAAAATACCTGTGTTACCGCAACTAGCACCCCTTCAGAGCGCGTGTTTAGCGCAGCCGGCAACATAATCACTCCACTTCGCAGCCTACTCAAACCAGAAAAAGTTAACCAGCTTGTTTTTTTGGCAAAAAAACTGTAGACGGAAGCATTACTCTTGCATCGTAAACAGTCATATTGTTTTAAATCTGTAAGCAATGTAACTAAGATTGCATTATTAGTTCTTGGTTATTTAATTTTTTTTTTTTTTTTGCTTTTTGTTTATTGAAACGTGTTTGGCTATTAGCGACAAGATAAACACTCTTTTATGTTAAATATGTTAAACAAGTTAGAGTTTGAAATAAACCTTCTTTTCATTTTCATAGCCGACTGATTATTGTGCATTTATTCTGAATACGCATCATACATTTGCGGCTTGCAAGGAATGCATATGACGATTTTTAAAAGAGAATCACTCCTCTTTGAAAAAACGTATTACAAGCGACTTTAAAACTAAATTTCCTTCTTTCACAAATTATGTCAAGCCTGCTTGTTATAAAGAGACATTGTACAGCTGTTATTTTAACCATGTTAAAAAAAAAAACGGCAAAACTGCATTATTTTCGTTTTGTTTTAGTTGCATAAAGTGTAAACAACAACAAAAATAACACAACTGTACAATAACAAAAATTATATATTATTACATAATTTTGTATCTTAGCCTAACACTGATAAATTTATGTATGATTTTTTTTTAATATATTCCTCTGGTGTCTGGTGGGTGAAGGTTACGCGACGATGACAGTGTGAAACTATGCAAGGGCGAATGAATTGTACTTTGATAATAATAATTGCCTAATAATAATTAAAAAAAAAAAAACAAAAAAAACAACTAGAAAATAAGCCGTATTATCTCATTTTTATTAGCTATCGTCCATATGGCTGACTATCGTCGATAGACGATACTGTCGTATCGGCACAACCCTATGACCAAGTCAACAAACCGAAGATCATTACTAAAGCAGCCCTCTCAAAGGGTACTATTGGGGGCAATGGGCATGAAAATTGGGCGTTGTTGCGATTACTTCCCCTTATGGTTGGTGGTTGTGTTCCAGAGAATGAACCATCATGGGAAATATTAATGGATCTTAAGGAGATCGTTCAGATTGTTGTCTCTGACAGATTTACAGAGGAAACATTAAGCTATCTTGCATTCAAGTTATCAGATCATCACTTACTACTTACAGCCACATTTCCTAATTTTGTGTTGAAGCCAAAACATCATTTCATTGAGCACTACACACACCTCATACGCTGTTATGGTCCGTTGGTGGACCTCTGGACCATGCGGTTTGAATCGAAACATAGTGTCTTCAAAAGAGTTGCACGTAATGTGCATATGAAGAATGTGCTGATGTCTTTAGCTACGAAGCATCAGCAGTTGATGGCATACCATTTGGATGGGC